>NC_090756.1:54277876-54280376 GCF_036898095.1 Palaemon carinicauda
TATGACTCTTGCTTTAAAATGAACTTAACTTTTTCGAAGTTAAACCAAGTTATTTTAATTAATCTCTGCCTCTCTTTCGTTCATTTTTTTTGATAAATTTTTCACGTTAAACTCTAATTGTTCATTACTTCTCTTGTAATTTATTTTTTTTTCCTCATTGGGCTGTTTTGCTTGTTGGAGCCCTTGGGCTTATAGCATCCTGATTTTCCAACTAGGATTGGAGCTTAGCTAGTTATGATAATAATAATAATAATAATAATAATAATAATAATAATAATAATAATAATAATAATAATAATAATAATAATAATAATAATTTGTGTTACAGAAGATAGAAGTGTTGGCCTATATTATTTCAGAAATAAAATGCAAAACAGTTTTATTTATATTTTTTTGGTGTTTATACTTTTCGCAATTTTTTTGTTCTCAAATAAGCAAAAGGACCATATTATAGTAATATAAAATAATGTCAATTGAAGGTTAAAAGTTCATATAAAAATTGAAAAAATAAGGGAAATACAGGATGTTTTGAATAAAATATCTTTTCGATATATATATATATATATATATATATATATATATATATATATATATATATATATATATATGATATATATATATATATATATATATATATATATATATATATATATATATATATATATATATATATATATATATATATATATATATATTATCAAGTAAAGTGCAGAAAAAAGAAGACAAAGACTTTGAAATACATTTTTTTTCCAAAAATATACACATCTCTTATACTCCAAAGGTCAGGTTGCGATTGCATTGTGTCATAATCTCTGTAGAATAAGATATATTTTATTGCAATATGAGATGCTTGATGCATTAATGGAAATCAGGTCTATTTCTTCTAAAGCCCAGAGCGCAAATATATCAAATTAAAAGAGTCATTACATTGTCATTTCAATGGGATATTTCCATAAAGGATCATCCTTTTATAATGCTTTACTCTTAGATGAGATACAGTCTGGTGATCATAAATCATATTGTATTAATTCAACTGAGTAGTTTTGTATTATATTTATCGTTATTATTATTATTATTATTATTATTATTACTATCCAAGCTACAACCCTAATTGGAAAAGCAAGATGCTATAAGCCCAGGGGCTCCAATAGGGAAAAATAGCCCAGTGAGGAAAGGAAATAAGGAAATAAATAACTGAAGAGAACAAATTAACAATAAATCATTCTAAAAAAAGTAATGTCAAAAGAGATATATCATATGTAAACTATTAACAACGTCAACAACAAATATGTCATATATAAACTATAAAAAGACTCATGTCCGCCTGGTCAACAAAAAAGCATTTGCTCCAACTTTGAACTTTTAAAGTTTTACTGATTCAACAACCCGATTAGGAAGATCATTCCACAACTTGGTAACAGCTGGAATAAAACTTCTAGAGTACTGCGTAGTATTGAGTCTTATGATGGAGAAGGCCTGGCTATTAGAATTAACTGCCTGCCTAGTATTACGAACAGGATAGAATTGTCCAGGGAGATCTGAATGTAAAGGATGGTCAGAGTTATGAAAAATCTTATGCAACATGCATAATGAACTAATTGATGGATGGTGCCAGAGATTAATATCTAGATCAGGAATAAGAAATTTAATAGACCGTAAGTTTCTGTCCAACAAATTAAGATGAGAATCAGCAGCTGAAGACCAGACAGGAGAACAATACTCAAAACAAGGTAGAATAAAAGAATTAAAACACTTCTTCAGAATAGATTGATCACCGAATATCTTAAAAGACTTTCTCAATAAGCCAATTTTTTGTGCAATTGAAGTAGACACAGACCTTATATGTTTCTCAAAAGTAAATTTGCTGTCAAGAATCACGCCTAAAATTTTGAAAGAGTCATACAAATTTAAAGAAACATTATCAATACTGAGATCCGGATGTTGAGGAGCCACCGTCCTTGACCTACTTACAATCATACTTTGAGTTTTGTTAGGATTCAACTTCATACCCCATAATTTGCACCATGCACTAATTTTAGCTAAATCTCTATCAAGGGATTCACCAACCCCAGATCTACATTCAGGGGATGGAATTGATGCAAAGAGAGTAGCATCATCTGCATATGCAACAAGCTTATTTTCTAGGCCAAACCACATGTCATGTGTATATAGTATGAAAAGTAATGGGCCAAGAACACTACCCTGTGGAACACCGGATATCACATTCCTATACTCACTATGGTGCCCATCAACAACAACTCTTTGAGATCTACTACTTAAAAAATCTATAATAATGCTAAGAAACGACCCACCCACTCCCAACTGTTTCAGTTTGAAAACAAGGGCCTCATGATTAACACGGTCAAAGGCAGCACTAAAATCAAGGCCAATCATACGAACTTCCCGACCACAATCAAGGGATTTCTGTACTGCATTGGAGATTGTAAGAAGGGCATCACATGCTCCAAGGCCTTTCCGAAAACCAAATTGCAAACTAGGG
>NC_090756.1:54282876-54310376 GCF_036898095.1 Palaemon carinicauda
TAAGAAACTCTCTCTCTCTCTCTCTCTCTCTCCTCTCTCTCTCTCTCTCTCTCTCTCTCTCTCTCTCTCTCTCTCCTCTCTCTCTCTCTCTCTCTCTCTCTCTCATTTATTTTTCACACAAATAAAATTACTATTATAAATTATTTTCTATTAATTCAATATAGGTCTGTTTTCAGTCTTCCCAAACATTACTCTGGAAAACATCATACATTCATTCACTACCCAATCTATCATCTTATTCTACCATCCTACTTTTCCAATTGGGTTATAGCTTTGCTAGTAATAATAATAATGATGATAATAATAATAATAATAATAATAATAATAATAATAATAATAATAATAATAATGATAATAATAATAATAATATAGTTAAACCTCTTTCCAGACATAATATTGCGCTTATCAAACGATTCAGATATCTTTTAGTAACTGAATTAGGGAAAAAAGTGTCATAACCTCAAAAGAAAAAATATCTCTCCTACTGAAGCAATCAAAGGAATGCAACCTAACCAAACCCAACATTCCCCACCTAACCTAACTTAGTTGCCATGTACAGTACGCACCAAAACTCATGTCACAAATTGCTAAATTCCTCTGGACAAATGAATTTCGTCAAGTTATTGTACATCCGCCACCTCCGGATGCAGTGTCCTCGTTAGTGGTCCACTTTATTGCTGACTGTTTCACTTAGTTTATTAATCAAATTCCAATAGTCCAATTTGTGATGCAGGAAAGCATTAACGAAATTAACTATTTTACAAGGATGAGACTTTTTTCAGTTAAGAAGTGTAGCCAGAAAAAAATTTGACGAACAGATACATTTCTTGATTTTATGATAAGATTCTTCTAAGGAAAATACGGTTAAGAAACATCCTATCATAACAATAGTACTGAGAAGGTTTACAGTTCTCAACCACCTCTCTCTGTCTGTCTCTCTCTCTCTCTCTCTCTCTCTCTCTCTCTCTCTCTCTCTCTCTCTCTCTCTCTCTCTCTCTATGAAGAAAACAAGTTACCCCACCGTTTCTAGTCTCCCTTTTTGCTCTGTTATTTCTGAAGTTTACTCAGTTTTCCTAAAAAAAGAGATACCACTTTCAAAGAAATTACAATTTGGAAGCTTCAGTGGTTGTTGGAATATCCCAACTTTGTAGAATTCTACACTAGACGGGAACTTTTTTTATTAACAGTTTCGTAAAATCTGCAGAGACTTTTAAAGACATTTTAGAACTCTTTTCGTAGAAATGCTACATTTTTCCGATCAGAATTTAAAGAAGAAAAGAACCCAAAGAACTTTCCTCCTTTGCCCTTTTCTAGGGTGGTGCTAAACATTTGAAAATCTCCATTTTTGTATTCCTTTGAACATTTTCCCCTCTCTCTCTCTCTCTCTCTCTCTCTCTCTCTCTCTCTCTCTCTCTCTCTCTCTCTCTCTCTCTCTCTCTCTCTCTCTCTCTCTCTTAGGTTTTGTGAGGAAAGTTTCCGTTTGAAGAACCCCATTTGAATAAGATAAGATATAATGGAGAGTAATGTTTTGTAACTTATACAAAATATCTTTTGTTTAATGTGTAGGCTACTCATTGACCAAATTGTTGGCAATGGGGCCATACCTTGTCCATCCATCATACCTACTCTCTTGTTCTTTCACGTTTAGCGCTTATATATATATATATATATATATATATATATATATATATATATATATATATATATATATATATATATATATATATATATATATATATATGTATATACATATATATATATATATATATATATATATATATATATATATATATATATATATATATATATATATATATATATATATATATATATATATATATATATATATATATATATGCAAAAGCCAGTAGGAAATAATAAAAAGCTTTAGTACCAAGCGCTTTCGTGCATTTTAATACACTTCTTCAGGGTACAATCAAGGCCAATGTATAGAGGTCGGTCGGACAGAACTGTCATCTTCCCGCCACTGGCTGACTGTGACGTCACTCCGGCTCCAACTGGTGATTCTCTGTTAGGCCGTGGCTTTGTATATTAAGGCATTATTGTTATTTCCTTTGAATTATTCTTCCTCTTGACTACTTAATTTGATACTTCCGTTATGAGAAAATTCTGAGAATGCCTAAACAATTTTATTGATAAAATAATATTACTGTAGACAGTACAGCAGTGTGAATTCATCAGTGAGAATTGAAGGAAACTCGGTTGTAGTTGTAACTTTTATTAATGAAAATAATATGTACACACTTAAATATAATCATAAATAAAAACTATTTACACATATCTAAATATTTAACTTTAAATATAAAAATTCATTGCTTTAACATCCTGAAATGTAAAAACTATTTAAACATATCTAAATATTTAACTTTATATTTTTTTCTGGCATCTCCCCGATCATTTTCAATTTTTGTCTTTCTTTTCTTAATTTTGATAGCATTATTTAAGTACCTTAGTCTAAAATATATAGATATCTTTGCAAAAAAATCAATAATGTCGTCTGGGATCTTTACTCCTGATCGTTGCAATTCAGCAACTAGAGATTTTTTGCACGATTTCCCTTCTAAAAGTGATGAACCGTTGAATGTGTTGAAAACTTCTCGTAGCACAATTAATTGAGAATAAAATTCATCTGATGGCATGTACAATTCACCTCTGTTCACTATCCCAATCCCCGATTCATTTGAATTTTTACAATCTTTCATCTGTCTTCCTAATTGTGGATATTTTGTAGATAACTTTTTTACAATATAACCACCTATATATTTAAGAGCTTCATCTTCAATTAGAGTGGCAGCCGTTCTTTCGTTTGCTTTACCTAGAATTTGATTGTTTATATCTTCTGAGGGGCATTCAAAATCTAAATCTTTAAACAATGAGCTGGTCAAGTACAGTTCTAATGCTAATTCTCTATCATCACTGTATTTGGAATTGCATGCAGATTCATTTATCAACATATCATAATTGTTGCCCTTTGCAATGATGTTCGTTTTTTCACTAATTATTTTTACATCTTTCCCCTGAATCAATGACCTCAGTCTAAACTTAAATTCAACAACATTGGGGTGATCGTATGTGCCCTTCATTTGCCTTATGCAACCAAACAGATGTTCTACACAGTCTTGATTCAGCTTTCGAGTCATGATATAATCTACATTAAAAAAATCTTTAACCATATTAGAAAGACCAATAACAGCTTTACTTGAAAGAGTTATGCCCTTCTGAAATTTGTATAGACACCTTATTTTTTGAGATTTTACTTTTAAAGAAGTCATTACCATTATAACCTTTTCCAAAGTATTTATTTGAAAATCTTTATTGATCCCAAAGCCATTTCTCGCTGGTATATCGCCATACATGTTGCTTGAAATCATTATATCAAACCAGTCGTTGATCAGTGAGAGAAAATAAAAGGTAGCTTGCCAGTTATTGGAGTTCAACAGACCTCTACTTCCCAAATACCTTAAAGCACTAGCACAAGATGAGGATAATAACTGCACAGCATACTTGACACGCTGCCTGTGCTGTCCATTGATAGATAAATGAAGTTCATTAATTTTATAAGCCAGTCCATATTCTGTATTAGATTTTGACAACATTTCACGGATACTTGTGTCATTAATTAAATCATTGCCTACATAAAAGCCTGAATCAATGAAGTTATTTCTGACTAATTTGATCAAGTGGGGAACGTCGGCAAAAACATATATCTCCCTGTCAGCACATGGGTTCTTGAATGAAATCCTATTGACAAGAGGATTAATGCCAAATTCTTTCCACATGCGAAGATTGGCTGATCCCATGTCAGAAACAATGGCAACAATGGGATAACCAACAGCCTCAACATACATTATGATTTGTAATAGTAACGGCTTGAGATTTGTCTGATCAAAGTTAAAATAAATTGGTTGTTTCCACTTCCCTAAAAGACCTTGTAGCATAAAAACCAAGACACTGTTGTGCGGCTTATACAATACATCCATACCCAGTTATTTGACATTGTCGGTTAAGTGACTGCTTCCGTTGTAAATAGAGACAATATAGCTTTGGTTGTAACAAGGTAACTGACCGCTACGAAAGGTTTTGTATGACTGGGCAGGGTCAATTTTGGTGAAGGCCTTGTTTGTGGCGAGCTTGACGAGTCCTGAAGGGTGAGTCATGGATAATCCTCTGTCCGACCGACCTCTATATATTGGCCTTGGGTACAATAAAAAGTGAGACATAGTTGAAGGACGTCAATAAGTAAAATAGGATAAAAACAAAAAACTAAAATTTTTTGAACAGTAGAGAAATGATAGAAAAACATAGTCAGCTAACTAGCATTGTCAAACAATCAAACAACCCACAGCCAAAATTTGTACTTGAGCGCAAACTGGTCATAAACACACAAAAAATGGTAAACACAAATTATATAATACTGAATTGTTGAACAATATTAGTCATGAGGAAATTATCTAATTTATATAAACCAGCACTAATATTAAAAACACAATCCGACTTTATCTTTATAATACTTTAATGAATATAATCATTTGATAGACTGGAAGAACTCTAAAGAGCTGCTATTTTGTAAAGATGTTGTGAAGAAAAATAGTATAGAATCAAGTATTATAAAGATAAAGTCGGATTGTGTTTTTAATATTAGTGCTGGTTTATATAAATTAGATAATTTCCTCATGACTAATATTGTTCAACAATTCAGTATTATATAATTTGTGTTTACCATTTTTTGTGTGTTTATGACCAGTTTGCGCTCAAGTACAAATTTTGGCTGTGGGTTGTTTGATTGTTTGACAATGCTAGTTAGCTGACTATGTTTTTCTATCATTTCTCTACTGTTCAAAAAATTTTAGTTTTTTGTTTTTATCCTATTTTACTTATTGACGTCCTTCAACTATGTCTCACTTTTTATTGTACCCTGAAGAAGTGTATTAAAATGCACGAAAGCGCTTGGTACTAAAGCTTTTTATTATTTCCTACTGGCTTTTGCGTATACCAAGTCACGTGATCCTTGTGGCAGTAAAGCATATATATATATATATATATATATATATATATATATATATATATATATATATATATATATATATATATATATATATATATATATATATATATATATATATATATATACCCCATACTTGGGATCGAATGCTAGCCCCTTCTAATGAAAGGCCAGGTCGAAACCAACCATGCCACGAGAGGCCATAAAAGGAAATCCGAACCTGACGCTAATCTAGCTGTCCGAGGATTTACCTGGCGAGACATCAGCCTCTTACCAGCGAGTTTTACCCGATTTCCCCGGCCCACCACGTGACACAATTGGTAGTAATTCATTCAAATTACCCCTAATGTGTCAATATGGATAAATATCAACACAACATCGTGTTCAAATACAAATAAATTTCTACCCCATACTTGGGATTGAACGCTCGCCCCTTCTAATGAAAGGCCAGGTCGAAACCAACCATGCCAAGAGAGGTCATAAAAGGAAATCCGAACCTGACGCTAATCTAGCTGTCCGAGGATTTACCTGGCGAGACATCAGCCTCTTACCAGCGACTTTTACCCGATTTCCCCGGCCCAACACGTGACACAATTGGTATTAATTCATTCAAATTACCCCTAATGAGTCAATATGGATAAATAACAACACAACATCGTGTTCAAATAGAAATAAATTTCTACCTCATACTTAAGATCGAACGCTAGCCCCTTCTAATGAAAGGCCAGGTCGAAACCAACCATGCCACGAGAGGCCATAAAAGGAAATCTGAACCTGACGCTAATCTAGCTGTCCGAGGATTTACCTGGCGAGACATCAGCCTCTTACCAGCGAGTTTTACCTGATTTCCCCGGCCCACCATGGGACACTATTGGTAGTAATTCATTCAAATTACCCCTAATGAGTCAATATAGACAAATATCAACACAACATCGTGTTCAAATAGAAATAAATTTCTACCCCATATTTGGGATCGAACGCTAGCCCCTTCTAATGAAAGGCCAGGTCGAAACCAATCATGCCACGAGAGGCCATAAAAGGAAATCCGAACCTGACGCTAATCTACCTGTCCGAGGATTTACCTTGCAAGACATCAGCCTCTTACCAGCGAGTTTTACCCGATTTCCACGACCCACCACGTGACACAATTGGTAGTAATTCATTCAAATTACCCCTAATGAGTCAATATGGATAAAGATCAACACAACATCGTGTTCAAATAGAAATAAATTTCTACCCTATACTTGCGATCGAACGCTAGCCCCTTCTAATGAAAGGCCAGGTCGAAACCAACCATTCCATGAGAGGCCATAAAAGGAAATCCGAACTTGACGCTAATCTAGCTGTCCGAGGATTTACCTGGCAAGACATCAGCCTCTTACCAGCGAGTTTTACCCGATTTCCCAGGCCCACCACGTGACACAATTGGTAGTAATTCATTCTAATTACCCCTAATGAATCAGTATGGATAAATATCAACACAACATCGTGTTCAAATAGAAATAAATATCTACCTCATACTTAAGATCGAACGCTAGCCCCTTCTAATGAAAGGCCAGGTCGAAACCAACCATGCCACGAGAGGCCATAAAAGGAAATCCGAACCTGACGCTAATCTAGCTGTCCGAGGATTTACCTGGCGAGACATCAGCCTCTTGCCAGCGAGTTTTACCCGATTTCCCCGGCCCACCACGTGACAAAATTGGTAGTAATTCATTCAAATTACCCCTAATGAGTCAATATGGATAAATATCAACACAACATTGTGTTCAAATAGAAATAAATTTCTACCCAATATTTGGGATCGAACGCTAGCCCCTTCTAATGAAAGGCCAGGTCGAAACCAACCATGCCACGAAAGGCCATAAAAGGAAATCCGAACCTGACGCTAATCTAGCTGTCCGAGGATTTACCTGGCGAGACATCAGCCTCTTACCAATTATGGTCTTTTGTTTCTAGACCACACTAGCCAAATTTCTTTTTTCTTCAATTCATTGTCTTCTCTTCCTTCCCCTGCTTCTTTTACAATCTCTAAGGGCCATTCCTGTTATTCTTAATGCCCATTTATTGTCTGTCATTCTCATTATACCGTATATTCTGTTCATGTCCATTAGAAGCTTTTAGAATATCCTCAACTTTAGTTTGGTCTTGTATCCATGTTGCTCTTTTTCTCTCTCTTAGTGTTATTCTTATCATTATTCTTTCCATAGCACTTTGAGTTGTAACTAGCTTGTGTTCTAAGGCTTTAGTAAGGCTCCAAGTGTCTGATGCGTAAGTTAATAGTGGTTTAGCCATCTCATTAAATACTTTTCTTTTTAGAGAAAGTGGCATTTTACGTTTCATAATCTCTTTATGTTTACTAAATGCTCTCCATCCCATGCTTATCTTTCTTTTAATTTTTGGTCTCGTGTCCTGGGGATACACTTATTGTATATATTGGTACTAATAACATTTATTAGAAAAAATAGTTTAAAAATATTTTTATTTCCATTTCCCCAACTTTTTATATAAAAAATTAACAAACTCCAGTATTTTTTTTATTAAATCTAGTAGGATATTTGGTCCGATGGAGAGAGAGAGAGAGAGAGAGAGAGAGAGAGAGAGAGAGAGAGAGGAGGAGAGAGAGAGAGGAGAGAGAGAGAGAGAGAGTAAAGAAAAGTGCAAGAATCCAGTTTTCAACAGCATTTATTGGCTCCTTTCCAGCGTTGTTACCTATTCCAGGCCTTTTTCCAGAAGTTCCATTCTTGCAATCTTCCAGATGATCCTCCCCAAAGCTTTTTGAAGTCCTAACAATAGATTTCCTCAGATAGAGTGACCCCGTAACAAGATCCAAAAGATCTCCTAAGTGGATTCCCTGGACACTTGCTATGTTGCACAGAATCTGAACCTTTGATCTATAAAGACTTTATTTGAGAAGACTTTTGAAAATGTTTTTTTTTTTTTAGATTCCCCATTTAGATGTCATCTAAAATATTACAGAACAGGAAAAATTAAAAAATTTAGAAATAGATTGAAAAGTATTTCACCTCTTTCAATGTATTTCTCTATAGATAAAAGAGGCATTGATGTTCTAGATATAAGTCTTCTTTTGTATGTTTATGGAATTGTAATATTGACGTCAATTATATACACACACAGGCACACACACACACACACACACACACACATATATATATATATATATATATATATATATATATATATATATATATATATATATATATATATATATATATATATATATATATATATATATATATATATATATATATATATATATATATATATATCGTCACTACCGTGACAAAGGGGCGTATCTCAAAAACGTTGAAAATTGAGATAATATCACCATTATGTTTCACGCGGCGAGTTTTATAGTGTGACAAAGTGGCGTATCTGTACGCCTAACGGTTGCTGTATTAGAGCATCTTTAGGTAAGGACTTAACTAAAAAAAGAGTAACCATTCACGAAACGTATAAGCGTAACTAAAGTTACGTCTCTTTGTAGCGTTTCAAAAAGAGCAATATCAACTTGGCGAACAGGCGTATCTATTGAAACGCCTCTTTGTAATATCAGTTAAAACACCATAGAACAAATTTCTTTGATATACGCTTGAGTGTAAAGAGAACGTACCCTACAAAAATGTTTTAACAAACATATATGACATCATAAAATCGTTCATATCGTTGAAAGTTGCGACACTGCCTAACATTGACTTCAAATTACGTCTCTCTCTCTCTCTCTCTCTCTCCTCTCTCTCTCTCTCTCTCTCTCTCTCTCTCTCTCTCGCTTATTAAAACTTCTCACTACAAAAACACCAAGGCGCCAAACTAAAGCCCCAACGAACTGAAAATCAACGCAATGAAAAGGAGTTGAGTGAGGAAAATGAAAACGCCGTGATTCCAGCTGAAAATGAGACTAGCGACAACGAGAACGAAAGTACCTCCATTTGTACAAGTGAATTACTAACCTGTTAAAAGATGTGAAGTGCCCCATTCTTGATGAAGTCTTTAGCTCATGCCATATCTGTTTTGACCTGTTGTGCTACACTCATTTCTTGAAAATGGGACGATTTGAAAATGACCATAACATTCAAGAGAGCAACAACACGAGCAAGAAAAGGAAGAAAGAAAAAATCACTACCCTTAGGAAACCTCAAATTGAAAAAATAACCTGAAGACTTTCGTGTGGACGGATCGGAAAGGGAGGATGGTACTCTTCCTCGCATTGTTAAAAGGAAAGAAAATAAGAAGGTGACGGCTTATGAAAACAGACTAAGGGCTAATGCATATGAAAGCTCAAAAACAAGGAAAATTGTTTCGGCACGGAACATTACTAAGCCTAGTTGTAATGGAGTTACTTGCAGCAAACTAAATAAAAAATGCTCGTCATTCTCAGAAGCAGAAAGGAAGGACATACTTCAAGCTTATTATGGAACCAATAGTCTTCAACTGCAAAGAGACTTTATTGTTTGCTTTGTGAAAGTGACCAAGGTAAAGCAGAGAACTGTGAAAGATCAGGGTTCAAGAAGATCTTTTTCTTCATACTACTCCTTGCCAAAGAACGGAGAATATCTGCCTGTTTGCAAAACTATATTTTTGAGCACCCTTGATATCTCGGAAAAAAAACTCTTAGAACGACCATTAGTAAGAGACAGTCTACAGGTATAGTGGAAAAAGATAAGAGAGAGGGGGTAGATCTACTAGTTATGAAAAAGAGGACAAAGCAAGAAGACAAGCAATCACTGAGCATGTTAATCGATTTCCACGAATGGAATCCCACTATTGTCGTCAAAATTCAGCTCGAGATTATTTGCATCGAGACCTTAACAAAAAGAAAATGCATGCTATATTTTTAGAAGAAAATTCTCCAAGAGGCATATCGGCAAGCTACACAACTTACTGCGAGGTCCTAAGGGGCCAAAATATTTCCTTCCATAATCCTAAGCTGTGTGAAAATTACAGCAAAGGAAATACAGAAAAGAAAACAGAACTTCCAGACCAATTTTAAGAACACAAAAAAGAGAAGGAAGCTGTAAGGAGAAAGAAAGATGGAGCTAAACATGGTACTGATCCTTTTCTCACTGCAGTAACATTTGACCCTCATTAGGTCATTTACCTCCCAAGGGCAAATGATACCATGCTTTATTATAAAAGGAGATTGGCTAACTATAATCTTACTATCTATAACTTGTAATATAAGGCTTGTCATTGTTTTACTTGGCATGAAGGACAAGGAAAACGAGGATCCTCTAAAATTACCACATGCTTAAGTATTTACCTTGATAAACTGGATGCTTCTGGGGTCAGAACTGTAAAACTGTTTGCTGAGGGGTGTCCTGGACAAAATAAAAATTCTGTAATCACAGCCATGCTCTTGTATTTAGTAAGCAGACTGAGAAGTGTAGAAAAGATACAACTGATTTTCTTCGAGGCCTATCACGGCCAAAACGAAGGTGACTCGTATGTGCCTTCGCAATTAATACCCATTTTTCGACTAGCAAGGAAAAAAATCCTTATTTTGTTCATCCAGTCCAGACTCTTGATTTTCTTGATTTTAAGACAATGGCAAAAGTACTTCGTATACTATCCATCAGGATAGACGACCAAGGAAATTCTGTTAACTGGACAGAAATGAGAGAGGTAATGGTGCAAAAGAGTTCCGTCGATAAAATGTTCTTCAAGAATAGTCACCTAAATGAACACTTCAGATCTGTAACACTGAAGCACCGAATGCAGCCTGACCCAAACAATATACTGCTTAATAAACTACACTGAACCTCCAAAGATCTCTTAGGAGAAGTATGAAGATTTTATGTCACTTTGTAATAGTGACTTACCAGTTGTCACAGGTACGGAGTATGTTTATTTCTTCAGATCTTTGCCACACTAAACTAACAAGTTTTCATAGCACTTATGTTCTATAAACAATTTTTCTTAAAAACGTAAATAGAGCTTTTATACTGTAGATTTTATCGTGTGTACATCAAGGAAGCATTTTATTATTAAATATTGTCAATAAGGAATGAGCTATTATTTTTTTCATTATTCTCTAGTATCATGAAATGTCTACTCAAGCAATAATTTTCAGGAGTCATTTCTAAAATATCTCTGTAAATAAAAAAAAAACAGAAAAAATAAGATTAATTTCCATGATGTCCATGAATTAACAGACGAACTATAAAACCAATAAAAATATCAGCCTCAATGATGAAGTAATCAAACTTATGCTTTCTGCGACAATGTGAACGGTAAAGACAGGGATTTTCATAAGAAAAAGATGCACATCTTTAGCTTAACTGATGTATTCTGTAAATTCAGATACTTCTCTTTACAGATTAAAGGATACAAGTAGGCGTAACTAAAGTGTTTTGAAATGTTCGTAAAAGACGAAAGGGCGTATCTATTTCAACCCCCCCTAACCATAGGAAAGAGTAAAGAAAATTCATTATATTACACTCAAGGCAAACTACATTCTTTTGAAAAGCTCTATACCAAATTTATTTTTATTATCTTTAAAATCAAACGATCAGTTAGCTCAAAAACTTTAGATAGCTCTCCTGAAAAAGTGAAAAAACTGAGATACTCCACTTCGACTTTGTATATATATATATATATATATATATATATATATATATATATATATATATATATATATATATATATATATATATATATATATATATATATATATATATATATATATATATATATATATATATATATATATATATATATATATATATATATATATATATATATATATATATATATATATATATATATATATGTATATATATATATGTATATATATATATATATATATATATATATATATATATATATATATATATATATATATATATATATATATATATATATATATATATATATATATATATATATATTATGATCATCATCATCATCATTATTATTATCAGCCGTTACTAGCCCTGTGAAGAAGAAAGCACTTAGATATGTCCTTCCCTTCGCGTCTGTTTATGGTCTTTCTATGCCAGTCCACACCCGCAAACATTCTTAGTTCGTCAATCCATCGTCTTCTCTTCTTTCCACTGCTTCTTTAGCAATCTGTAGGGAACTATTGTCTGTCATTCTCATCATATGTCCTGCCCATGTCCATATTTTTTCTTACGTGTTGTTAGAATATCCTCTTCTTTAGTTTGCAATCTCATTTTGTGATTGCATTGTGAATTCAAAAAACCTTCAAAACGTTTGAACAAAGTGAAAGGGTAGGGGACCTAATTTAACCTTCCAGTCTTTTATTCCTGGACTCTAACTTCATCATTTAGTTTGGAAACTGAATGATTGAGACAAAACTTTTAAATTTTATGGGGTTGTTGGAGTGTTGGTTAAACTCCTGGTGTTGACCTCTGGACTCAATCTAATCAATGGAGATGGATTTAGTCACGAACAGTTGTCTTGCGTTGATTAGTTAGTTATGGAGACGTCTATAGTAGGCTTTGAAGTGTAACCCAATGTTTTCTGAATAATTCTATGAAATTTTGCTAGTTATATTATCTAATTCAACGAAATTTTGCAAGTCTTCATTAGCTAATTTTACCGAATTTAACTAATCTTTTTAGCTAATTTTACGGAATTTAAGGAGTAATTTTTAGCTAATTTTACGCACCAAATCTTCTATATGATTAAATATTTTTAGGTAAACATCTGAGAAAATAAAACTAATTTAGAAGAGAGAGAGAGAGAGAGAGAGAGAGAGAGAGAGAGAGAGAGAGAGAGAGAGAGAGAGAGAGAGAGAGAGAGAGAGAGAGAGAGAGAGAGAGAGAGAAGCTATTTCTCGCTAGAGTATGTGTAATAAGGACACACACATATATATACGCACACACACATACACACACAGACACACACACACACACACCCTTATATATATATATATATATATATATATATATATATATATATATATATATATATATATATATATATGTGTGTGTGTGTACGTGTGTGGTGTTATATATATATATATATATATATATATATATATATATATATATATATATATATATATATATATATATATATATATATATGTATATATATATATATATATATATATATATATATATATATATATATATATATATATATATATACATATATATATATATATATATATATATATATATATATATATACTGTATGTATAAATATATATATATATATATATATATATATATATATATATATATATATATATATATATATATATATATATATATATATATTATATATATATATATATATATATATATATATATATATATATATATATATATATATATATATATATATATATATATATATGTGTGTGTGTGTGTGTGTGCGTGTGCGGTGTTAT
Source organism: Palaemon carinicauda (assembly GCF_036898095.1). NCBI lineage: Eukaryota > Metazoa > Arthropoda > Malacostraca > Decapoda > Palaemonidae > Palaemon > Palaemon carinicauda. The sequence goes on from NC_090756.1 coordinate 54,296,280, forward strand.
ATATATATATATATATATATATATATATATATATATATATATATATATATATATATATATATATATATATATATATATATATGTGTGCGTGTGTGGGGTATATATATATATATATATATATATATATATATATATATATATATATATATATATATATATATATATATATATATATACATATATATATATATATATATATATATATATATATATATATATATATATATATATATATATATATATATATATATATATATATATCCATATATATGCCATATATGTATATATATATATATATATATATATATATATATATATATATATATATATATATATATATATATATATATATATATATTCTAATACGATCCATATAGATATATATATATATATATATATATATATATATATATATATATATATATATATATATATATATATATATATATATATATATATGTGTGTGTGTGTATATATATATATAAATATGATATATTTTAATATGATACATATCGATATATATATATATATATATATATATATATATATATATATATATATATATATATACTTTTTTTTTGGGGGGGGGCTCAAGCCATGTCGTCCTGATGGAAGTTCCTATAGGGTAGCTTCCTAGGGTATATTACAACTACGGCGATATTCCCAGAGAATTTACCTTAAGGTACCAGAATTCTAACTCCTGGAGCGAGTATCCCTCGTGAAAGGGATATCGCGACATATCAGAGGACGTATTCTAGACACGTCACATGGCAATCTACATCCTGGACAGAGATTTCGTCTCGTAGGAGGTGATTGGCGAGATACGAATTCGGGAAAGAAAAAGGGGAGCCGCTCCCAAGGCTTCCCTATCCCCCGATTCGTATGCGTGCCTGGCGCCAATCCTGGCGCCATTTGTATTCCTTTTTGCATAGCTTAACAACTCGGTGTTTTTTCCCGTCTTTCTCGCAAATCTTGGATTTATTCTACTTTTCATGGCGTCTCCGTCTTCGTCGGCCTCTGATAAGTTGAGTATAGTGTCTTTTATGTATAAATGTAGGCTCTTGGTAAAATTTTGAGTGATTAATAGGATTAATCTTTGATACAAGAGCCGTAGCCTACCAGAGGCGTCTTGGACGCTGTCGCTCGCTAGGTATAAATTAGTTAGTCAGAGCGACATTCCTGGTTGTTTTGCTTTAATAAATTTTAGCTATTTAGCATTACATAGGATTTCCTTTCGTGCTTAGTATTATTTGGCGAAGTATTCGCCATTCTGGCCTACGTTAGGCCATGTAGCCTAGTCGTTTGGTCCTAGTACTTCATGCATGATTATGGTTTTTCCGAGTGTAATTTAAATTTTATTGAAGCTTTAGGCTATATTTTATACATTTTAGACTATGTGGAATATTTCCAAGATAGTATACGAGTGAGTTTCGGTGAATTAGCTAATCGATTCTCTTGGTGCCTAGGCTAGTTGCTTATGGAGCCTTAGTATACTTTATCATACTCCCCGGTTGCTTTCTTTTCTTCGGAGAAGGTATGCAATCCCTTTCCCTCTGTTTAAGCCTTGGGCTTATCCCTAAGTGTTTTTTTTCCGAATTTTTTTTCGATAAAACTATACTAGGGTGTTACTGTACCTTCCTGTTCCTGTAGTTATGGTTCAAGAGGGACAGAACAACAGAGTTTTTAGTCTGAGTCTGTGTTGTCTGGCTTTGGGCTGAGTCCCCCTCGCTGACCTAACATATACAAAGGGAGCTTAGCTCCCTTAGACACTACCGAAGGTTTCTGTGGATATGATTCCTTCTTTTGTGATCTACGAGACTAGTCCTGTTGCTGTTCTCGGGGGAGGATAAGTTCTTCCCTTGGGAGTAGCAACGCCTTCCTTGCTTTGGTGCTCTGGAAGCTGGCAAGTATTGCTGGCCTTTCCCCTTAGATCTCCCTTAGGCTAAGATAAGTTTCTTGGCTGTGGGTGATCTGTCACTAAAGCAAGGGTGGCAGGACCCTCTTGTCCCTTCCCCCTCTTTCTTCGTAATGGCCGTGCCATTACTGTACTGTACGTCGTTCTACATCTGGACCTAGTATAGGTTAGGATGTGGAATTGACTCAGCCCCTTGCCGGCTGGCAGAGCTGGCCGGCAGGGGTCTTACTGTACTGTACGTCGTTCTACTTCTGGACCTAGTATAGGTTAGGATGTGGAATTGACTCAGCCCCTTGCCGGCCGGCAGAGCTGCTGGCCGGCAAGGGTCTTATGTTTTCAAGTGCTGCCCGGACCTCTCTTGGTCCCTCATCCATGCCTGCCTGTAGAGCCAGACGGCATTGGTCAAGAAGCCTGAATTAGTTTCTCCCCTTCCTTATATGCACTCTTTCGGTTGCCGGTCTTGGAGGTTGTGTACACTCTTATCCCGGCATCCATTCTATTTTTCTTCTAGTGCTGTACCTGACCCGGCTGCCGGCCTATGAGGCCGGCAGCCGGGCAGGTGTAGTCCTCTGGTTCTTTTGCTGCCGGCTGGCATCGGTCTTGTACCTTTGCCGGCCGGCTTATGTCATCCCTTGTCTGCCGGTCACCAAGAGTGTGGCCGGCAGCTGGGTACTACCTTGTGTAGTTGCTGGCCGGCAGCCATTGCCGGCCAACACTGGCTGTTACCGGCCGGCAGTTGCTGCCAACCGGCACAGGCATTTGAACCAGAGTGCTGCCACCCTATAGCTGTTAAGTAGTATACTTTAAAGCTAGTTGTGGTGTGTGCCAGCCGGCAAAGGCAGGCTGGCACACATCCCCCTATACTGTACTAGTATTCTTCTGTATAGCATATACAGTAAGAAGAAATCTATAGTAAAGGTTTGGGTACAGCACTGTATCTTCTAACACTATTGTGTTTTCTTGCACATCCCTTTGCTGTTGCCCTCAGATAGGAAGCTGAGTTCTTCCCTGTCTATTATCCAGGATTTTAAAATCATTGCTTAGGTGTGAGCTCCACCTGTTTCCTCTGGAAACCTTGCATTGGTTACTCTAGAAGAGATAAACCATTTTGATTTTATTATCTGGAAGGCTGTAACAATGGGTTGTGAAGGAAACACAAGTGTGTGTCTTTCCTTTATGAATGTTATGCTATACTATGCATATTCAGTGATACATAGTTCACTTGATACTCATGGAAATTTCTTCTCTTTACAGAAGGACACTCCAAAGTGGGGAAGTGCTTTCTGCAATGTCAGCAGCAAGAACCTCTGCGGACATGAGTTTTGTAGGAGACACGCAGCATACGCTGTCTCCAAGGATGATCTCCGGTATTGGGACCCTCAGGTATGTACTGTGTGCACTAACCTGATTACTGAGACATTTAAATAGCTAGGAAGAAGCTTCGTACCTGGGTAAGGGGCTTCCAAAAGAACACTTCTGGCCCTTATCTTCCAATTGAGAAAATGAGGGCGTATCCTTTCCCTAAGGCATCAGCTGATGCAGTGATTCCCCAGCCTCAAGAGGAGATCCCCTAAGTTCAGATCCAGGTGGATGCTGAAATCGCGGTCGCGATGCAAGACATCCAGCTAGATGACAGGATATCTGATGTGGACGGGTGTCAGGAGGAAGACCTCCTGGCAGAAGCCCAGGATGAAGTTCAAGCCCCTCGACATCGGCCGGTCTCCCAGTAGAGCTGGGACAGGCCCTCTCTTCTATTGTTGGAATGATCCAACAAATTCAGAAGGAGAATCAGGAGAAGGCGGCTGCAATGTAACTGCGAATGCAGTGCCTTGCAGAATCACATGGGCCCCAGAAAAAGCTCAATGTAAAAGACCTTCCCTTGTGCTCAGATGCTAACCCATGGAGGTATGCTGAGCACATGCCGATGATGACTGGAAAGATCGTCATCTCGGATAAGCTGGGCTCAGTTCCCTTGGAGGGGGGAATTCTGGCCCAGCAAGGCATCATATCCGGACTGTTATGTCCGGCTGAGGAAGGAACCAGCTTCAAAGGAGGAGACAGAGCCGAAGGAGGTCATAGTGATGGACCATGCTAAGGCTCAAGCTCTACTTTCATCCTCAATGAAAGAGAGGGGCTTCTCTAACTCAAAGGTAGCCGCATTGAATAGGAAGCTCCCTTCCTTTGTGTCCTCGCTTACTAGAGCCTTCCCTTTTAACAGAAAGGGTTTCTGGCTGTACTAAAAGCAATCGAGGCCGACAAGTCTTGCCCCTCCCTAGAGGAGTGTAAACCCTTGTCGCTGGCCCTGCCTATGGACCCCAAAGACTGGAAGGACGTCCATCTTACGTTCTCAGTGGGAAAGTTGGAGGCTGATATTGCCGGACGTCAGTTCGGCAAGGACCTCCCTAAGCTGTCTGACTTTCTTTTGCGAAGTGAGTTCGATACAAAAGAAAGACTGACTGCCTCAATGTCTCTTCAGACTACTCTCGAGACGATGGCAAGTGACCCCAAGGTCCATGAAATGTTCATGGTAGTGGCCAAGCCTCATCTGGCCACAGTGACGAAGGACCTTTATGGCTTCGTCAAGGCAAGGAGAGCTTGTAGGGAGTTTGTGTTTACCTCGGCTACGGTGAGGCACGAGCCAAAGAAACTAATCTCCTCCAACATTTGGGGAAAAGACCTTTTCCCTACCGACTTGGTCAAAGAAGTTGTTGATAAGGCCGCCTTGGAGAATAGGAACCTTCTCCAGAAGTGGGGCCCGGCTATCAAAAGAAAGTCTTCCCCGGATGAGGGTCCTCAACCAAAGAGGAAGACTATGAGGACTAGGCTACCGTCTCGGCCAGCCAAGCCTCTTAGACAGCAACAGCAACTGCAATTGCCATTGCCCCCAGTGCCCCAGATCGTGGCACAAACCCCGACCACCTTTCAGTGGGTACCCCAGGCCGTGTCGACACAGTCCACGGCATTCACCCCAGCGTTCGAAGGGCAGTCTACTTCCTTTCGAGCAAAGCCTAGAGGAGCAGCCAGAGGCTCGTCTAGACGCCCCTCAAGGGGAAGGGGATTCACGGGTGGTCGTGGTCCAGAAGGCAAGACCTCAGGACGGCAGTCCCAGTGAGGTAATACCGGTAGGAGGGAGACTTCTGAAATTTCAGGATCGGTGGACCTTCGATCCCTGGGCCCAGAGCCTACTCAAGAATGGACTGGGCGGGAGCTAGTACAGCACTCCACCCCCGTGCCTTCGGTTTTTCCAACACTCCACCCCCGTTATGGAGAAGTACGTTCAAGAACTGTTGGAGAAAAAAGGTGATCCGAAGGGTGAAGCCCACCAATTTCTAAGGGAGGCTGTTTTGTGTTCCCTTGAAAGACTCGGAAAAGCTCAGAGTCATTCTGGACTTGTCGCCACTCAACAAGTTCATAGTGAATTGCAAATTCAAAATGCTAACACTGCAACACATAAGGACCTTACTGCCCAAGAGGGCATATTCCGTCTCTATAGACTTGTCAGACGCCTATTGGCACATCCCAATTAGCCATCGACTCTCCCCCTACCTAGGGTTCAGGCTACAACGAAGACTATACGCCTTTCGGAGCCATGCCATTCGGGCTAAACATAGCCCCAAGGATTTTTACGAAGCTTGCGAGCGTAGCTCTCAAACAATTACGCCTAAAGGGATTTCAGGTAGTAGCCTACCTGGATGACTGGTTGGTGTGGGCAGCATCCGAGACAGAATGCTTGCAAGCTTCCAGTCAAGTGATCCAGTTCCTAGAGTACCTAGGCTTCAAGATCAACAGAAAAAGTTTCGACTTTCTCCATCTCAAAAGTTCCAGTGGCTTGGAATCCACTGGGACCTTTTGTCACACCGTTTCTCCACCCCAGCGAAGAAAAGGAAGGAGATAGCGGGTTCTGTCAAGAGACTTCAAGATTCCGAAAGGATATCAAGACACGAGCAGGAGAGAGTACTGCGCTCTCTCCAGTTTGCTTCGGTGACAGACCCAGTGCTAAGAGCACAGCTATAGGATGCAATCGGAGTTTGGAGAAGTTATGCATCAAACGCGTGAAGAGATCTGAGAAGACCAGCCGCTTCGGCTAAGTACTCTTCTCAGGCCTTGGTCCCAAGCCAGACATCTAAAGAAGTCGGTTCTTCTTCAGCCACCTCCCCCGTCGGTGACGATTCACTCAGACGCCTCGAAGGAGGGATGGGGAGGTCACTCTCATCGGAAAAAAGTCCAGGGGACTTGGTCCAGGCTATTCAAGACCTTTCACATAAAACTTTCTAGAAGCTAGGGCAGTGCTCCTTACCTTAAAGAAAGTCTCCCCGCGTCACTCGATCCACATAAGGTGGTGATAGACAGCGAGGTAGTTGTGAGATACTTGAATCGACAAGGATCGAGGTCACCACCTGTCAACCAGGTGATGTTGGCCGTCTTCCGATTGGCGGAAAAGAAGAAATGGTACCTGTCGGCAGTTCACCTTCAAGGAGTCCGCAATGTGACAGCGGACGCTCTATCCAGGTTCACACCGATAGAGTCGGAATGGTCCTTAGACGCAGGATCATTCTCCTTCATTCTGAATCAGTCCCAGAACTGCAGATAGACCTCTTTGTGACGAAAGACAACAAGAAGTTGCCCCTGTACGTGCCCCGTACGAGGACCCCTTAGCGGAAGCAGTGGACACGATGTCCCTCGACTGGAACAGATGGTCCAAGATTTATCTGTTCCCTCCTCACAACCTTCTGTTGAGGGTCCTCAACAAACTGAGATCCTTCAAAGGGTAGCGGCAATAGTGGCCCACAAGTAACCGAACAGCGTGTGGTTCCTCCTGGCATTGGAACTGTAGCTGAAGTTTTTACCACTACCAGATCCAGTTCTGACCCAGCGAGTCCAGAAGTCAACTGTCTGCGCTTCATTACAGAAAACCCGGACCCTGAAGCTCATGATTTTCTCTCCCTAGCAGTGAGAAAGCGTTTCGGGATTTCGAAAGCTAGTATAGACTTCCTTGAGGAATATAAGTGCAAATCTACTAGAAGGCAATATCAGCGTGTAAGTCTGCTTTGACAAGACCCATTCTATATGCCTTTCAGGTCGACCTAGGTAACGAGATCTTTAATAAAGTCCCGAAAGCCTGTGCTGGGCTCAGACCTTCGGCACCTCCAAAGCCCATTTCATGGTCTTTAGACAAGTTCTCCATTTCGCTTCTCTGTTGAGCAATGAAGAGTGTGCGTTAAAGGATTTGACACAAAAAGTTATTTTCCTATTTTGCACTCGCGTCCGGGGCCAGGGTTAGTGAGATTGTAGCCTCTCGAGAGAGGCAGGTCGCGTTCAGTTCCTGGATGGGGGAGAACTGAACCTGTTTCCGGATCCTACGTTTCTCGCCAAGAATGAGTTACCCACCAACAGGTGGGGTCCCTGGAGAATCTGCCCTCTGAAAGAAGATGCATCTCTATGTCCAGTAGAATGCCTAAAGGTCTATCTTCATAGAACTTCAGACTTCAAGGGTGGTCAACTATTCAGGGGAGAAACATCAGGCTCAAATTTATCTCTGAATCAACTCAGAGCGAAAATCACATATTTTATTCGCAGAGCGGATCCTGACAATACACCCGCAGGTCACGATCCGAGGAAAGTTGCCTCATTCTTAAATTTCTTTAATTGTATGGATTTTGAACAACTCCGTTCATACACTGGCTGGAAGTCTTCCAGAGTGTTCTTTCGCCACTATGCAAAGCAAGTAGAGGAACTAAAAGAGATCTGTGGTAGCAGTGGGTCGCGGTGTTAACCCTACTGTTTAACTCTGCGAGGAACAGTGGTCTTAATTGGGACGATTAATTCCAGGGTGAGTGTGTAGTTACATACTGTACTACAAACTAAGTGAGGGCACTGTGTTGCCCATCCAGACTGTTCCATTTCCGAAGGTGAACCTAGCATAAGTGCAGACATGTGTGCCGAGCGTTTCTAACGCTAATGTCATTGATTTGTAATACAGGCTTTTATGACTTTGATACCTCGGTATCTTAAAAGTGGCATCTAATGTTTTTTCTTTCAGACAAACAAGCTCTGTTTACTATCATACTTATGCTTAAAGTTTTGGGTTATCCTCTTCTTATGTATATATATATAATTGTGGTTAACCTGTCTATTTATTGCCTGTCAATAATCTGGTTCTTGAGAACCTTGCGTCTCCTTCACCTGTGTCAATTTATTGGTATAATTGAGCATCCATTCTATGTACCTTATCTGGGATAATTCTAATAGAATTGTTCCTTTATGCAAGCTATGTTGCATTGGTTTTCCTCCTATGCGGATATAAAACCTTTGTCCAATACAAGTATTGTGCGGAGAACTGGTCGATATTTCATATTGACGCAGTGGTTCTTTACAAACTATGCTTTACTTAATATAGGGCGAGACCACTATATTAGCTTGCCTGGTATTCATACATAGATATATGTACTCTTCGAGACTTTTCCAGAGTCTAGTAGGACTCTTCCCTGTAGGGGGCAGGAACCTCTAACATAGTTTATAGTTAGTTGAAAAGATGTATAACGGTAACATCTTAGGTCTCTAGGTCTAGTCGACCGGGAAAAAATTACCTCCGGGGAGTACGGCACGTTCTGAGAATCCACAGATACAGTAATGCTCTGGTACACTTCCATCAGGACGACATGGCTTGAACCCAAAAAACGGATTTTGAGCGAAGCGAAAAATCTATTTTTGGGTGAGATGGCCATGTCGTCCTGATGGACCCGCCCTTGCTTTTCTAAGAAAGGGCTGTAGGACCCCTCCCTACATACAGTATCTGTAGCACCTCGTGTACGCTACAAGGAATACAGATGGCGCCAGGATTGGCGCCAGGCACGCATACGAATCGGGGGATAGGGAAGCCTTGGGAGCGGCTCCCCTTTTTCTTTCCCGAATTCGTATCTCGCCAATCACCTCCTACGAGACGAAATCTCTGTCCAGGATGTAGATTGCCATGTGACGTGTCTAGAATACGTCCTCTGATATATCGCGATATCCCTTTCACGAGGGATACTCGCTCCAGGAGTTAGAATTCTGGTAAATTCTCTGGGAATATCGCCGTAGTTGTAATATACCCTAGGAAGCTACCCTATAGGAACTTCCATCAGGACGACATGGCCATCTCACCCAAAAATAGATTTTTCGCTTCGCTCAAAATCCGTTATATACACACACACACACACACACATATATGTATATATATATATATATATATATATATATATATATATATATATATATATATATATATATATATATATATATATATATATATATATATATATATATATATATATATATATATATATATATATATATATATATATACATGGGTATATATACATAAATATATACATATACACACACACACACATATATATATATATATATATATATATATATATATATATATATATATATATATATATATATATATATATATATACATATATATATATATATATATATATATATTCATATATATATATACATATATATATATATATATATATATATATATATATATATATATATATATATATATATATATATATATATATGTAGACATATATATATATATATATATATATATATATATATATATATATATATATATATATATATATATATATATATATATATATATATATGTCTACATATATATATATATATATATATATATATATATATATATATATATATATATATATATATATATATATATATATATATATATATATATATATATATATATATATATATATATATATATATATATCGATAAAGAGAGAATTGGTGGCTCTCAATATACAAAATCAAACGAAATCACTTAATGATTTTTCCAGTTTGCCATTTAAAATATTATCTTTGGGTAATTTAATGACAGACGGCAAAATAAAATCTCCACTTCCACTTTCTGGTTTAATTGCCGAAATAGTTACATTCATTTGATCGTAATTGAGTTTTGTATAAATTGGTGGTCATCAGAGGCAAAAGGTTTTGCAGATTAAAGGGTTCATAATGGAAGGTTCAAATTAGAACGTTGGTTGGTTTGATCTCTCTAGTTCAGCTGATGTGACATTTTAGAATTATAATTCTGAGAGATAATTAATTACTTTATTTTTGAGTTAGTGTCTCTGGTAAATTCTTCTTTTTCTTCTTCTTCTTCTCCTTCTTCTTCTTCTTCTTCTTCTTCTTCTTCTTCTTATTATTATTATTATTAATATTATTATTATTATTATTATTGCTGTTGTTGTTGTTCCCCTTCAGTGACAAAATATGACTTGGTTTGAGACCCATGTAATAAAAATATCAAAACCTTTTTTGTTAATAAATTAATTTCAATGTCCGATAGGTGAATATAAAAGTGAAAGGGCTATCTCAACACCCCCAACTCGACACTAGAACAACTATAAAACTAGAAAACACACACACACGCATATATATATATATATATATATATATATATATATATATATATATATATATATATATATATATACATATATATATATATATATGATAAATTTTGCACATTTTTACGTGTTTTTCGTATTCAAATAACCCATATATATATATATATATATATATATATATATATATATATATATATATATATATATATATATATATATATATATATATATATATATATATTTCACTGTCTATACAAGCTTGCCGACCAGGGTTCGATTCCCGGCCGGAGCCAAGCTCTTGTCTTTGTGTGATTTCGCCTGGGGCTCTGATCCCGAGGTCGGTAAGAGAATCCAGACTTTAATGTATCAAAAAAAAAATATATATATATATGGCTTATTTGAATATATATATATATATATATATATATATATATATATATATATATATATATATATATATATATATATATATATATATATATGGCTTATTTGAATATATATATATATATATATATATATATATATATATATATATATATATATATATATATATATATGTATATATATATGGCTTATTTGAATATATATATATATATATATATATATATATATATATATATATATATATATATATATATATATATATATATATATATATATATATATATATGTGTGTGTGTGTGTGTGCGTATATATATATATATATATATATATATATATATATATATATATATATATATATATATATATATATATATATATATGTATATATATATATATATATATATATATATATATATATATATATATATATATATATATATATATATATATATATACTGGTTTTACTTGTCCCTTTTCTTTTTAATGAACAATAGAAACACTTTTTTTTATCCCAAACTACTTCCTTTCATGGTTTTCCTTGTAATATATATATATATATATATATATATATATATATATATATATATATATATATATATATATATATATATATATATATATATATATATATATATATATATATATATATACTGGTTTTACTTGTCCCTTTTCTTTTTAATGAACAATAGAAACACTTTTTTTTATCCCAAACTACTTCCTTTCATGGTTTTCCTTGTAATATATATATATATATATATATATATATATATATATATATATATATATATATATATATATATATATATATATATATATATATATATATATATATATAAACTCACTTTCAGATGCAAACGACTTGTAGAACATATATTTCTTTTGTTTTTCGATTTTGAATGGTTAAATGAATTATCAGATTTGCCTTTTTAGTGTTGATAGGATTCGTATATTGTTCAGTTTAGTTCAGTTAATCTGAATACGCATATTTCCAGACTAGACTGTTGCGGTCAATCTCATTATATCGAGCCTAATACTTAGAAATTATGAGGATATTTCTGAAACATAAAGAAATATAAATTTGTCATATCACCCAAAATGGAAATTCTTAGCCAAAGTGGAAAAAGAAAATTTTACATACAAAGGACATTTATTTGTGTTTGATAAGTTTAGTAAACTAGATAATTATATCAAATTTTTACGTTTTGTGCAAGGTGCTAGGTGCAACGCAAGGATTCATACAAAATTTGGATCTGTTATCAAGGAAGTAACCAAGCATTCCCATAATTCATCTGCACCCAATGTTGAAGTGGCTAAAGTTTAAGGAAGAGTTTCCATTGTTCATTAAAAAGACAAGTAATGCAATTATATATATATATATATATATATATATATATATATATATATATATATATATATATATATATATATATATATATATATATATATATATATATATATATATATATATATATATATATATATATATATATATGGGTGTGTGTGTTAGTGTTTTATAGTTTTATATAAGTTTACCAAACCTCTTTGCTTATGAACGATACTTCTACCCAAGGCATTGAAAGTGACCCAACAGAGATTTCAAATTCATTGAAATAATATAACACCAATTCTCTAAACCATTGAATCAACAGTTGATGTCAAATTCCAAAAGGTCGTAACACAAAGGCAGTGTCCTATCTATGCTTCGAGCTCTCACAAGGAACTATTTTTACCATCCGAAAATTTTGTAAACAAAAGAAAAAAAAACATTTCCACATCGTCCGCTGCCTCAAAATGATTGATGAAGCCTTGGAAGAGGTGGCCAGGATAAGCCTCAATTATGCATGGAGGAAACTGTCCGGAATGCGTTGCTGGACGAAATTGTTGAGGGATTTCGAACCTTTGTTTGAGGCCTTTGGAAGGCGTGTGCTTAGGGATGTTGCAGTTGGCATAAGAAGCACGAACAAGCAGCAGCAGAGGAGATCTCGTTCAAGAAAAGGGAAAGAGTGAGCAACACTGTTGAAAAAAAAACCGTAATTTTGATCGGGAATTCTCCGTAAAAAAATACTGTTTTCAGCAGTATTTCAGTAAAATACAGGCAACCGTAATTTTGCACTACTTTATTATCCTTTTATGGATAGTTGACCGTAATATTACTTCTTTACCTTAATATAACTGTTTTTAAAGCGGAAAAAATCCTGGAGTAAATTTTGCCAGACATTTACCGGTTTTTTTTTTTTTTTTATGAAAATTTCTAACAGTGAGGGAACCAATGACAGTACAATGCAAAGTCATGAAATTTGCACCTCCCCACCCCTCCCAAGGAAAAAAAAATAAAACTACTGGAATAAATTTGAGGAGGCATATATATATATATATATATATATATATATATATATATATATATATATATATATATATATATATATATATATATATATATATATATATATATATATATATATATATATATATATATATATTTACCTTAGGAGTGATACTACGGTCACCAACACGAGAAAAATAATGACAAAGTATGGTAAAAATAACGGTCGCCTGTATTACTGTAATGCGTCGGAGAACCGTATGTTTTTACGAGGAAGTTTCGATTAACATTACGGCATTTTTTAACGCTACAGGACAATGCAATGTCACATTTTTATACCATCTCTGATGTATAATAATAATAATAATAATAATAATAATAATAATAATAATAATAATAATAATAATAATAATAATAATGTTGAAATTATTGTTGTCAATAATATTACAATTAATCCTCTTTGTAGTCACTGGAATCCAGCTTAAAAAGTATTGTAAATGATGCTGAGATATTATTCAAAGCACAAACTCATTCCTACGCAGGATTAAGGTGAAGTGCGTGACGTTTATCCAGTCAAATGAGAGACTAGAGAGTCTGCGTCATTCTCGTCTGACTAAAATTGAATCTGGATGTCAGTTTCAGGGACTTTTATTGTTCAAAACCAAAAGGTGTTGGATAAACAGTCAGGCTCTGTGAGAAAAGTATTGAAAATTTATTTATATTATATGTATGTTGAATATGCGGAGTTTAGAATTTACTAATGCTCAGCCAATTATGAAAATATTTAATACAAAGCCCTTTTAGGCCTAAAACTTTGATGATGATTAAAAAATAGTTAATCAAGATTGAAAGGTTCATATTTCGGCTAAAAAACTCTTTGGTTACTTTAAAAAGTAATAAGTAAAAACGCTTTGTTCACTTAGAAAGTAATATGTAAAAACCTTTGGTTACTTAAAAGAGTAATAAGTAAAAAACTCTATGGTTACTTTAAAAAGTAATAAGTAATAAAAACGCTTTCATTACTTTAAAAGTAATAAGTAAAA
>NC_090756.1:54326705-54329205 GCF_036898095.1 Palaemon carinicauda
CCTTTCGCCATTTCTTAGAAGGTACGCCCTTTATCATTCGCACAGACCACATGCCTCTGGTGCACGCCTTCACTCAACAGTCTAACGCCTGGTCCGCCCGTCAACGCCGACATCTCTCCGCCGTGGCTGAATACAATTGCACCCTCCAATACGTCCCTGGCAAAATGAATCCCGTTGTCGATGCCCTGTCAAGAAACACGTTGGCTGCCGTTCAACTGGGATTGGATTACAACGCCCTGGCTGAAACCCAACAACAGGATCCAGAGTATCAAGCTTGTAGGACATCCTGCACGTCCCTCCGTTGGGAAGATTTTCCCCTCGAAGACTCCAACACCACCCTCCTCTGTGACGTCGGTACTGGTAGACCGCGACCTTTGATTCCTGCTCCCATGCGCCGACAGGTGTTTGATTTCATTCACGGCCTTTCACATCCCTCGTGCCGTTCTACTGCAAAGCTGCTGAAGGTAAAGTTCATTTAGCACGGCATTTCTAAGGATGCTAAGGATTGGGTCCGCGCCTGTACTTCTTGCCAAACTTCCAAAGTACATCGACACACGGATTCAGGATTGGGCACCTTTCCTCAACCTCAGAGTCATTTCACACACATTCACGTCGACGTTGTAGGCCCCTACCCACATCACAAGGACATCGTTACCTGTTTACCATCATCGACCGCTCCACTCGTTGGCCTGAAGCCATTCCCATGGAAACTGCAACGTCCGCCTCATGTACATCTGCCTTACTCTCGGGATGGATTTCAAGATTATGTATCCCTGAGCATATTACTTCTGACAGGGGAACCACTTTCACCTCTCAATTGTGGACGTCATTAGCGAATCTGCTGGGTATCGCCCTACATCAGACAACGTCCTACAACCCCGCTGCCAATGGAATGGTTGAACGTTTTCATCGCACCCTCAAAGCAGCTTTGATGTCCCGCTGCAAGGATTGCAACTGGTTTACTCAACTTCCCTGGGTTCTCCTGGGACTAATGACCACTCCTAAAGACGCCCTTGACGTCTCGGCAGCTGAAATGGTATATGGCGACCCGTTGGTCGTCCCTGCCGAATTTTTTCCTTCTACAACCTCCTCCGACGATCTCCAGCGCATACGTCACGTCGTGGGAAAATTTACTCCGTGCCGCCAGACTTACAAGCCCCCAGCGAAGCATCACATACCAACGGACTTGCACTCTGCAACGCACGTCTTCCTGCGAAACGACACTAGCAAGCCACCACTAACGCCCCCTTACATGGGCCCTTTCCTTGTGACCCAACGCAGTCCAAAAGCATTCCTACTAAACATTCTGGGCAGAGAAGACTGGGTCTCCATTGATCGTCTAAAACCTGCTTATCTTCTGCCAGATGACCCACCTACAGTTCGCCTCTCTAGATTAGGGCGCCCTATTTAACATGTACAGTATGTCATTCTTAGGGGGGGAGCCATGTACCAACCGTGTGGCACACAATTGTACATAATTATTTTGTATATATTTTGCTTGTATCTGCGCTCTTCCCTCGCACTAAAAAGAACCTGACTGATCATGTCTCCGTTTTGCTCTGTAACATTGTCTGTCTCTCGAACAGGTCATGTCCTGTTGCCTTGAGGTTTTGTATATAAAGAAGAGTGTTCCTTAATAAACTCAGTTGATTGCATCCTGCCTTTGAGTTCACAACTCCTCTCTCGGCCCGTCACATTGTTAATGGTAGAACATGTGAGTATGTAAGTCATAGAATCGGTCACGGGGAAGACTGCATCGATGTGATGCTGAATAATCTGACAAGTGAATGGAAGGATATTTGCGAGAGTTTGTCAAAATATCCCCTTCATATGACTGAGAAAAGCTTAAGGGATTTCAAAGAGGCTGTGGAGTGTGATGTATGTAAAGTTAAATTTAATGAGAATATACCCAAAAACCGGCATCATTTACATTATTTACAATATGATAATTATAAGAGTGCTCTATGTAATAAATGCAATCTTAACATCAAGGATGTCGTTCCAACCCCTCCGAGTGTACTTACAATATTTGTCCTATGATTTACCCCACATATTAAAGCATGCCTCTAATCAATTTAGATTTAATATCTTGAAGAATAACTGTTTAAAATTATATCACGGTACTGTAGGCAGGATAAAATTCGTAGATTCAGTCAATATAATAAGAGGCAGCATTTCCAATCTAGCTAGGAGTCATATTCGTAATAATGGCTGACTGCATATATCAATCGATTGTTGGAAGGATATGCAAATGAAGTAAAGGATCTCCTACTTAAGACCGGCAAACAATTCTACCCTTATGATTATGTTACGGGATATGACATCCTTCTTAAAGATGGTATCCGAACAAGAACTAAATTCAATAATAGGTTGACGAGTTCCTCAATTTTTGAAGATGATTACGAACATATCAAATCTGTATGGAAGGCTTCGCAATGTTGTAATCTCCTTGACTATACCTTATTATACTTACTAGTTGAGGTTGCAATGCTGTGCGATA
>NC_090756.1:54334205-54339205 GCF_036898095.1 Palaemon carinicauda
TCCTTGAAAAACCTCTATTACCGAAGGTTTTGCTTTGAAGAAAAGCTTATAATCCATCAAAGGTAATATTGTCTTGAGAAGATAAAGGTTTTGGGGAGAAAATGTGAGTTATCATTTTGATAAAAATGATAGTTTGAAAAATTCTGCTGCTCTCTATTTCCTGTCTACTCTTACTGCCAACTTCTAATGGACCACTCTCCTCCAAAACAATAGGTACTAAAGAAGGAAAATTTCATCTCTAGACACTTAATTATAGGGGGATACCTCTTTTTCCTAGATTTGATTTGTTTAAGATTAGTTATAATTGGTAATTAATCCAGATTTTATTTTCAGTTACTTGAGTTTCACTTACAAAAGTTTTCCAAATTACTTTAACCTTTTAAAAAAACTTAGTTGGATGAGCTGGATACTATAAGCCCAAGGGCTCCAACCTGGAAAAATAGCTCAGTGAAGAAAGGAAATAAGGAAACCGATCGAATAGTTCACCTCGTGTACCCTCAAACAAGAGAGCTCTAACCCAAGACAGTGAAGACCTTAGTACAGACGTAATGGCACTACGCACAACAAGAGAACAATGGTTTGATTTTGGAGTGTCCTTCTCCAATAAGAGCTGCTAACCATAGCTAAAGAGTCACTTCTACCTTTGTCAATAGGAAATTAGGCACTGATCAACTAGTTTTTGTATTATTATAATGAAACGTAAGAGGGCTATACACTGTGCAGGTATTTTGACATTACTAAGAACTTACTAACAAACTACCATCGATTGCATAGTAACTTTTATAAATTGGAGATTGATATACTCGAAAATGGAGGAATTTGTATGGAGTAGAGTGAATTTACTCAATGAAAAAGAAAAATTATATCGAATTCTTTACTGGAAGAACGTGAAAACTATGAAAAACTTCAATAAACTTTTTTACTTTTAAAAGTTGTGGAAAGCTTTTATTTTGAGTAGTAATTCAATAACAATATTCAAACTATACTAACTTATAATCACTTCAAGGGGATGTGTTGTAACCACTGTAAACGCAGGAGACTAGATGATTGACTATGACGTCATCAGGGGGTGGGAGTTATTTTTTTTTTGAACCTCTGGGGCGACTATAGTCTTTCTTTGAAGCATTATTTATTATTATTATTATTATTATTATTATTATTATTAAAAGGGAGGAGTTTTATTAGACCAATGTGTCAAGCTCGACACTCTGAGTGCTGGTCTTGAGCACAATGGAAAAATATGAAGGTATTGTATGCTCCAATGCTCCTATAATAACTTCGTCATTAATAATCTCGATTGAAGGAAGACGCTCAATTACATTTACATACAGAAAAATTTAAAATTCTATGGAAGGGGTCTTTCCAAGAGGTATTGAATTCCACAATAGTTAAGTGGATCTCCTTTCAGATAATCATATTAGAATTGATATACCAATTGGTGATGAAAGTGACCCGAACAGCTATCTCTCATTCCATAATACGAAAATTGATTATAAGAAAAATATTAATTTGCTCACAGACTTTATTTGCCTCTTTTTCCTTCGATGGATAGATAAAAAAGAAATCCCATATAAGACTAACTCTTTCAAATAGTGAAAGAGAAGAATGCAAGAGGTGATTATGGCCAATAAAATCGTCGCTGTTCTCATATTTTATCTCTTATCTACAGAAAATATTTTTTGTTGAAGAAGAAAGTTGTTTTGTCTACCTTAGACAGAACAATCAAACTACTCAATAAGGATTGGAAGAGAAAATGCTTGAAAAGTAATAGAAAAAATCTGAAATGAAATAAAAGTTTTTATAGTTTCTTAATTTTTTTTTTAGTTTTTATAGTTTAAAACAATTAGAATAGCGCCAACGTTATCCCTGCATGTCGTAAGAGGCGGCTAAAAGGGACGGGGCGAGGGGGCTGGGGACCCCCTCTCCTGTATAAAAAATCCTGTGAGACAGAAACAAAGAGATGGAGCTGGGGGGAGAGTGACTGCTCCCCGCACTCTAGTTTTGGGGTGTCTGAATGTGTGTGGATGTAGTACGATAGAGAGTAAAAGATGTGAGATTGGAAGTATGTTTAGAAGTAGAAGGATGGATGTATTGGCCTTGTGTGAGACAAAGATGAAAAGAAAGGGTGAAGTGATGTTTGGTGAAATGTCTGGTAGAGTGTCTGGGATTGAAAGGGGAAGAGCGAGAGAGGGTGTGGCTTTATTGCTGAGTGAATGGATGACAGGTAAAGTAGTGGCATGGAAGGAGATATCATCTAGGTTAATGTGGGTAAGGGTTAGCTTGGGTAGGGAATGTTGGACGTTTGTCAGTGCGTATGGGCCAGGTAGTGAGAAAAGTGAAGAAGAGCGGAATGAGTTCTGGAATGAATTAACTAGGTGTGTAGAAGGACTGGGTAGAAGGAATTATGTAGTGGTTATGGGTGACTTAAATGCTAGAGTGGGCGCTGGAGAGGTAGAATGTGTCACTGGGAAGTATGGCGTACCAGGTGAAAATGAGAGTAGTGAGAGACTGGTAGATATGTGTGTTGAACAAGAGATGGTAATAAGTGCTAGCTTTTTTAAAAAGAAAGATAAAAATAAGTATACATGGGTAAGAGTGGCAAATGGAAGAGTAGTAGAAAGGGCATTAATGGATTATGTGTTGATAACTAAAAGAATGTTTGGAAGATTGAAAGACGTGCACGTGTTTAGGGGTATGGCTAATGGTATATCTGATCATTTTTTGGTGGAAGGAATATTAGTTGTAGCAAAAGAGTGGGGGAATAGAGTAGGTGGATGTAAAAGGGAGCTAGTGAGGGTTGAAGAGCTAATAAAACCGGGGGTAAAAAGTAAATATCAGGAAAGGTTGAAAATGGCATATGACGATGTGAGAGTAAGAGAAACTGGTAATTTAGAGGAGGAGTGGAAGTTAGCAAAAGAAAATTTTGTTGGGATTGCAAGTGATGTATGTGGCAAGAAGGTTGTTGGAGGCAGCATGAGGAAGGGCAGTGAATGGTGGAATGAAGGAGTGAAGGTAAAAGTGGAAGAGAAAAAGAGAGCTTTTGAAGAATGGCTGCAGAGTAATAGTATAGAGAAGTATGAAAAATATAGAAAGAAAAAGGTGGAAGTAAAGCGCAAGGTACGTGAGGCAAAGAGGGCAGCTGACCTGAGGTGGGGTCAGGGACTGGGTCAGTCATATAAAGAGAATAAGAAGAAGTTTTGGAAAGAAGTGAAGAGAGTAAGGAAGGCCGGCGCAAGAATTGAAGAGACAGTGAAAGATGGAAATGGAAGGTTGTTAAAAGGAGAGGAGGCAAGGAAAAGGTGGGCGGAATATTTTGAAAGTTTGCTGAATGTTGAGGATGATAGGGTGGCAGATATAATTGCTGTTCCAGGTGTTAAGGTGCCAGTGATGGGAGATGAGAATGAGAGAGAGATTACAATAGAGGAAGTGAGGAGAGCACTAGATGAAACGAGAGTAGGAAACGAATCTGGTATGGATGGTGTGAAAACTGAGATGTTGAAGGAAGGGGGTGTGACTGTACTTGAATGGTTGGTGAGATTGTTTAATGTGTGTTTTGTGTTGTCAATGGTACCAGTAGATTGGGTCTGTGCATGTATTGTACCACTATAAAAGGGTAAGGGAGATGTGCATGAGTGTTGTAATTCAAGAGGTATTAGTTTGTTGAGTGTAGTTGGAAAAGTGTATGGTAGAGTACTGATTAATAGGATTAAGGATAAAACAGAGAATGCAATCTTGGAAGTACAGGGTGGTTTTAGAAGAGGTAGGGGTTGTATGAATCAGATTTTTACAGTTAGGCAGATATGCGAGAAATATTTAGCAAAAGGTAAGGAGGTGTATGTTGCGTTTATGGATCTGGAGAAAGCATATGATAGAGTTGATAGGGAAGCAATGTGGAATGTGATGAGGTTATATGGAAGTAGTGGAAGGTTGTTGCAAGCAGTGAAAAGTTTCTACAAAGGTAGTAAAGCATGTGTTAGAATAGGAAATGAAGTGAGCGATTGGTTTCCGGTGAGAGTGGGGCTGAGACAGGGATGTGTGATGTCGCCGTGGTTGTTTAACTTGTATGTTGATGGAGTGGTGAGAGAGGTGAATGCTCGAGTGCTTGGACGAGGATTAAAACTGGTAGGCGAGAATGATCATGAATGGGAGGTAAATCAATTGTTGTTTGTGGATGATACTGTACTGGTAGCAGACACAGAAGAGAACCTTGACCGACTAGTGACGGAATTTCGAAGGGTGTGTGAGAGAAGGAAGTTGAGAGTTAATGTGGGTAAAAGTAAGGTTATGAGATGTACGAGAAGGGAAGGTGGTGCAAGGTTGAATGTCATGTTAAATGGAGAGTTACTTGAGGAGGTGGATCAGTTTAAGTACTTGGGGTCTGTTGTTGCAGCAAATGGTGGAGTGGAAGCATATGTACGTCAGAGAGTCAATGAAGGTTGCAAAGTGTTGGGGGCAGTTAAGGGAGTAGTAAAAAATAGAGGGTTGGGCATGAATTTAAAGAGAGTTTTATATGAGAAAGTGATTGTACCAACTGTGATGTATGGATCAGAGTTGTGGGGAATGAAAGTGATGGAGAGACAGAAATTGAATGTGTTTGAGATGAAGTGTCTGAGGAGTATGGCTGGTGTATCTCGAGTAGATGGGATTAGGAACGAAGTGGTGAGGGTGAGAAAGGGTGTAAGAAATGAGTTAGCGGCTAGAGTGGATATGAATGTGTTGAGGTGGTTTGGCCATGTTGAGAGAATGGAAAATGGCTGTCTGCTAAAGAAGGTGATGAATGCAAGAGTTGATGGGAGAAATACAAGAGGAAGGCCAAGGTTTGGGTGGATGGATGGTGTGAAGAAAGCTCTGGGTGATAGGAGGATAGATGTGAGAGAGACAAGAGAGCGTGCTAGAAATAGGAATGAATGGCGAGCGATTGTGACGCAGTTCCGGTAGGCCCTGCTGCTTCCTCCGGTGCCTAAGATGACCGCGGAGGTAGCAGCAGTAGCGGACTCAGC
>NC_090756.1:54344205-54351705 GCF_036898095.1 Palaemon carinicauda
TATATATATATATATATATATATATATATATATATATATATATATATATATATGCTGTATTAAGTTAGGTGTAATTAAAACAGACCCTCTTAATTACAGATATCAATATGAAACAAAAGAAAAAGGATATAGTAATGAAAAGGAATTTCTGACCTGATATGGTTCAGATGAGTTAATATCATTCAAAACCCTTTTCAATAAAGTAATATATTGTGTAATTGCAAGCAACTAAAAATTACTAGACATTAAATAATCGTGTAACGTTGGTAAAACTATAGAAAATAGTTGAAATGAGATCCAATAAAAGTATTATAGGCAACATAGGAGAGAGAGGTTGGTAGAACTATTTCCAATGGAAAATATATATAAAAAATGAAACAATTTGTTTTTCGGAACTGACTGAAGAGACCAATAGGATGAAAAACAGAAGAAAACTAATATAAAATGAAGTAAGCCTTTCTGTAACAAGTAACTTCATCTTGACAATTGAGTTTCAAGTCAGATCACTGATAGAAGTAGCCGGATATAAAAAGATTGTGATAGACTGCAGTAAGGAAACAGAAATAATGATAAAAGGGACGAAGTAAAGAAGGAAACTTGTGTTAGTCTGGTTTAAAATACATCTAGAAAATAACACGAAAATAATAACACTCAAAAGAGAGTGAAGTGTAAATGGAAAGGGGTCGTAGAGATGAAGAAAAAAAATTATGATGAAAGAAAATATAAAAATGTGACTGGAAAATAATATGCTTATAATTATATACAAGTGTATTTACTTTCTCTAGTGGCTCTAACATTTTAGATGCTAGTAAAAAAAAAGAAAAAATAAACAGAAGTAATTATGCAGAGGATAAATGACAAGATAATTTAAGACAATTCAAAGACTTAAATAGATTTCATGTAGTATATAAAGTAATAAAATAATTAGACCTAGTTATAAAGTGATTTAGTTATTAATATATATATATATATATATATATATATATATATATATATATATATATATATATATATATATATATATATATATATATATATATATATATATATATATATATATATGTTGCTGTCTCACAGGATACTTTTTCAGGAGTATCCTGTGAGACAGCAACATATATATATATATATATATATATATATATATATATATATATATATATATATATATATATATATATATATATATATATATATATATATGGATTATGTGTTGATAAATAAAAGAATGTTTGGAAGATTGAAAGACGTGCACGTGTTTAGGGGTATGGCTAACGGTATGTCTGATCATTTTTTGGTGGAAGGAAGATTAGTTGTAGCAAAAGAGTGGGGGAATAGAGTAGGTGGATGTAAAAGGGAGCTAGTGAGGGTTGAAGAGCTAATAAAACCGGGGGTAAAAAGTAAATATCAGGAAAGGTTGAAAATGGCATATGACGAGGTGAGAGTAAGAGAAACTGGTAATTTAGAGGAGGAGTGGAAGTTAGCAAAAGAAAATTTTGTTGGGATTGCAAGTGATGTATGTGGCAAGAAGGTTGTTGGAGGCAGCATGAGGAAGGGCAGTGAATGGTGGAATGAAGGAGTGAAGGTAAAAGTGGAAGAGAAAAAGAGGGCTTTTGAAGAATGGCTGCAGAGTAATAGTATAGAGAAGTATGAAAAATATAGAGAGCAAAAGGTGGAAGTAAAGCGCAAGGTACGTGAGGCAAAGAGGGAAGATGACCTGAGGTGGGGTCAGGGACTGGGTCAGTCATATGAAGAGAATAAGAAGAAGTTTTGGAAAGAAGTGAAGAGAGTAAGGAAGGCCGGAGCAAGAATTGAAGAGACAGTGAAAGATGGAAATGGAAGGTTGTTAAAAGGAGAGGAGGCAAGGAAAATGTGGGCGGAATATTTTGAAAGTTTGCTGAATGTTGAGGATGATAGGGAGGCAGATATAATTGCGGTTCCAGGTGTTGAGGTGCCAATGATGGGAGATGAGAATGAGAGAGAGATTACAAGAGATTAATAGGATTAAGGATAAAACAGAGAATGCAATCTTGGAAGTACAGGGTGGTTTTAGAAGAGGTAGGGGTTGTATGAATCAGATTTTTACAGTTAGGCAGATATGCGAGAAATATTTAGCAAAAGGTAAGGAGGTGTATGTTGCGTTTATGGATCTGGAGAAAGCATATGATAGAGTTGATAGGGAAGCAATGTGGAATGTGATAAGGTTATATGGAGTTGGTGGAAGGTTGTTGCAAGCAGTGAAAAGTTTCTACACAGGTAGTAAAGCATATGTTAGAATAGGAAATGAGGTGAGCGATTGGTTTCCGGTGAGAGTGTGGCTGAGACAGGGATGTGTGATGTCACCGTGGTTGTTTAACTTGTATGTTGATGGAGTGGTGAGAGAGGTGAATGCTAGAGTGCTTGGACGAGGATTAAAACTGGTAGGCGAGAATGATCATGAATGGGAGGTAAATCAGTTGTTGTTTGCGGATGATACTGTACTGGTAGCAGACACGGAAGAGAAGCTTGACCGACTAATGACAGAATTTGGAAGGGTGTGTGAGAGAAGGAAGTTGAGAGTTAATGTGGGTAAGAGTAAGGTTATGAGATGTACGAGAAGGGAAGGTGGTGCAAGGTTGAATGTCATGTTGAATGGAGAGTTACTTGAGGAGGTGGATCAGTTTAAGTACTTGGGGTCTGTTGTTGCAGCAAATGGTGGAGTGGAAGCAGATGTACATCAGAGAGTGAATGAAGGTTGCAAATTGTTGTGGGCAGTTAAGGGAGTAGTAAAAAATAGAGGATTGGGCATGAATGTAAAGAGAGTTCTATATGATAAAGTGATTGTACCAACTGTGATGTATGGATCGGAGTTGTGGGGAATGAAAGTGATGGAGAGACAGAAATTGAATGTGTTTGAGATGAAGTGTCTGAGGAGTATGGCTGGTGTATCTCGAGTAGATAGGGTTAGGAACGAAGTGGTGAGGGTGAGAACGGGTGTAAGAAATGAGTTAGCGGCTAGAGTGGATATGAATGTGTTGAGGTGGTTTGGCCATGTTGAGAGAATGGAAAATGGCTGTCTGCTAAAGAAGGTGATGAATGCAAAAGTTGATGGGAGAAGTACAAGAGGAAGGCCAAGGTTTGGGTGGATGGATGGTGTGAAGAAAGCTCTGGGTGATAGGAGGATAGATGTGAGAGAGGCAAGAGAGCGTGCTAGAAATAGGAATGAATGGCGAGCGATTGTGACGCAGTTCCGGTAGGCCCTGCTGCTTCCTCCGGTGCCTTAGATGACCGCGTAGGTAGCAGCAGTAGGGGACTCAGCAGTATGAAGCTTCATCTGTGGTGGAAATGTGGGAGGTTGGGCTGTGGCACCCTAGCAGTACCAGCTGAACTCGGCTGAGTCCCTGGTTAGGCTGGAGGAACGTAGAGAGTAGAGGTCCCCTCTTTGTTTTGTTTCTTGTTGTTGTCGGGTACCCCCCAAAATTGGGGGAAATGCCTTTGGTATATGTATATATATATATATATATATATATATATATATATATATATATATATATATATATATATATATATATATATATATATATATATATATATATATATATATATATATATATATATATATATATATATATATATATATGTATATATATATATATATATATATATATATATATATATATATATATATATATATATATATATATATATATATATATATATATATATATATATATATATATATATATATATATATATATATATATATATATATATATATATATATATATATTATGAAGAATTTTCTTCACTCTTCTTCTTTCAATCATATTTTTAACTCTCTTCTACTAATACTATAGCTACCCCTTAAACGTTCTCTCCTACATTCAATTTTCTTTAACGAAACATAGGGAGGACTAATCAAAACTTAAACTTGTTGACAGTGGCGCACGCCATGCTCGTGACGTCACAGCGTAGATACACACAACAGAGGGCCTTAGTGGTAACCCCGGCGTAGATTGGTTCTTTCCTTAAATTACATGGGTAGAGATTAAATTCCTAAACTGAATTTTTGATATAAATTTCAATACTGCTGAATTAATGCATCTTATATTTCCCAATACCAATTAAGGTTTGTTAATTTTAAGATGTATGCCCATTGCACCAGTCCAATGCTAATTAATCATTTTAAATAATAATTTTTAGCAAGCCAGAATAGGTAGGATTATTGTATATATAAACTCCCTTAGAGCAGCAAGATTTCTCTAAAGTATTTAGTACAAAATCCTGCCTCCTCTGCACTCCTTGCAACAATTCATTGCCCTGTCCTGAAGTCCCGATATGGCAACCCCAATGGATTACCGCGCGCATCATGACCGTCACTTGTTTGGCAAGGTGAAGCCAGGTAATCTCTTCGACCTTAGCGTCGACCCCATTCATCAAGAAGCTGTCGTGACCGACTGACCGGCCCGGGCAGTTAAGCCGTGCACCTCTGGCTCACCCCCTTCCCCCTCTTCCAAAACGTGACTCACCAAGGAGTCCTGTGGCTGCCGGCTGGAGATAGTGAAGGAGTAGAAGCTGGGAACCATATTACAACAAAAAAGGATTCTTGGGGTGGGCCAGAAAAGAGTGCAAAGTGCAACCAGGTCAACAGCTATCACGGGCATAGGACAAATCTTAATGGAGTGCAGGTACTACATCAATGGCCATAGTTATTCCCCCATTATTTAGCTTAGACTAATTTTAACTTGATAGGGAACCTGGCTTTTACACTATTCGGACTGTGTGTGGTGGGATTGTGTGTAAATATTTTTCCGTTATCATTTCTGGTTTGAGACTAGCATAGTCTCTGGGTCACGTGGGCCACGTGCCAGACCCCATTTTGATTTTTGATTGTTGCAGACCACGTGTTTAACCCATCATTTTCATTATTTGAATTGCATTTCTTTTGATACCATTTTTTTTTGTGTTGTTAAGATGACTGTTTTCTTTTAATGTAAATTTGTGAATAAATCAATATTAGGTTAATTAAACCTCTTTAGTATTTTTTGCTCCCTCATTTATTTAATGTTAAACTGGGAATATCTAAAGAGTAAAACCTAAGTAAGTCTATAGGTGGTAACAGTGAGGAACTTTGCATTAATATATTTGCTTTGAAGGTAAAGATCCTTATCTTTAAACTTTTAAACTACTTTACATCACTGCTTCCATTTTGGATTTTGTCTTAATTACATTAACGTAAAATACCTGTCCAGCATCTCATTGGGGTAGCTGGGACGGAGCCGGAACAGAGCCTGAGAATGAGATGACTATAGACCTGACAAAGTTAGAGTAGACCATAAATTATTGCTATTTCTTCGTGTGGAGTTCTCAGGCCTCTGGACAGTAAATTTCCCTTTTGTATTTAGGAGTGATGGTTAGTGAATTGTGACAGTAAAGTATTTGCAGGGTATTTGTGCCCCGAGAGTAAGTGCTCATATCCTCCCCTGTTGTGCTTTATGTAACTGTTATAAGGAGACTTTCCCGGACTAAGTTCCCACTCAGAACACACACAATAAAAAATCCTCCATATATATATATATATATATATATATATATATATATATATATATATATATATATATATATATATATATATATATATATATATATATATATATATATATATGTGTGTGTGTGTGTGTGTGTGTGTGTGTGCGTGTGTGTGTGTGTGTAACTATACATTATTATGCTAGTCTTATCAATAAATAAAAATACAGAAGCTAATTTTAACATCCAATTTCACAAGAAATTTAAAAACTTTCTAGAAGGGTCATCAATATGAAAATAACGGAAACCTAAAATGAATGAACCTGACACAAATGCATATATTCAACGCCTCAATAATATAAAAAACAAGAAACGAGTTTCAATCAGGAGAGCCTTTGCTCTTCCAACATCCCCACGCCCTTCCCCAAAACAGAATACTATATGATAAGCAGTAAGTGTCCCCAGAGATAAAGGGCGAAACTAATTGCATCAAATCCCCTTTAAATCCCACCGGATAGGGAGAGTGGCTCGCCTCCTCCCCCGATCCAGGTTAGCTTAGCAAACATTGCCTCACTGTAAATACCATTACCACATTTAATGGCCAAGGATTATGGGCTGCACACAGGTAAAGTCACCTGACGATGCACCCACCGACATACAAGGAGAGACGACTCCTGTTACATTTCATTCAAGTCTTCACTTTTTAATTTAAAGATCCATTAGAAGTGTTAGTTTTGATTAAAATGAAACCTTTAGATGATTCATAAGTGACTATAATGTTTTTAAACTATAGTAATGGCTTTTTTACTTCATTATCACAAATTCCAGTTTCTCTCTTGTGGGCTTCCATGGTTTTTAGATTGTGGGAAAAGCTTGGTAGAGCAATGAAGGGGAGAAAAATAAATAAAATAGACAGCAAGGGGGAGAATGTATTTCTAATAAAAATACTGTTGCAAAGACTGGCCAGTGTATTTCATTTGAATCATTAGCAATACAATTCCTCAATTTTCACGCAAGATGTTTTCCATATTCTGTATCTTTGAATTCCCCATCATATGTTTATCTTTTATTTTAATTTTAAGAAATGGAATTGGTGGCTGCTAGAGTGATAGGTATAGGGTCTGTGAGCTCTTATGCTAAGGTCACACCAAACACGGTATTACTATGGATTATCCAGGATTAACAAGGATTATCCCGGACCGTTAGGACCAGTATCCGGAGTGGTCTTGGTCGATTAGGGAAGAAAACAGTCGATGATAGAATTGTGTTTATGTACCGTATATATATATATATATATATATATATATATATATATATATATATATATATATATATATATATATATATATATATATATATATATATATATATATATATATATAAAGAGAGAGAGAGAGAGAGAGAGAGAGAGAGAGAGAGAGAGAGAGAGAGAGAGAGAGAGAGAGAGACATCCTTTTATGGATTTTCCAGCTAATGAAAGCAATAGGGAAAAGCGGGCCCCTTTTTTTGTTACATCGTTTGACTTTTCTTTTGATTGATTAGTTTTTCATTGTTAAAATCTTATAATCTTTATTCTATTTAGAAGGTAGATATGGTATGTATACATGATGTTTATACAAGTTCGAGTTATTATATTTTACAAAAAGAAACATAATTTTCTCAATAAGGAATGTAACAATACCTCAAGGGTGACTAGCAATCGAACATTCAGTTCAATTAAGTGCACACTTACACGACCAAGACCAAGCACACACACACACACACATATATATGTATATATATATATATATATATATATATATATATATATATATATATATATATATATATATATATATATATATATATATATATATATATATATACATACATATATATATATATATATATATATATATATATATATATATATATATATATATATATATATATATATATATATATATATATATTCACAAATACTAACAATTTACGCTGTCATTACAGCTTTCCAGACTT
>NC_090756.1:54370312-54382812 GCF_036898095.1 Palaemon carinicauda
AATTTATGAAAAAATCAATCCTGTTCAGCATAACTAAATCGTGTATTGATAAATCTCATCCACTAATCAAGAGAATTACCGACATTTTATGCTCAGTTTTGTGGTAAAGTATTTCACTTTACAGGATAATCGCTTCCAATCTTACAAGAATCCATACACTGGCAACGTTTCCACACACACAATAAAAAAATGCATTTAAAAAACTATTCACAAGTACAAATAACACATTAGTATTTAGAAACCCTAAATTCGAAGTGTCGTGTCTATTAAGAGATGTGTTATTGTTTTGTCAAACAGTTTATAACTCACATTACCTTTATAGTTATAGTTATATTTAACAGCAAGGGATCATAGACTCTCGCATGACTAAACATAGTTGTCCGCCATGATGACGTCATTGGTGTGCATGTTTGTGGTTTCTAGTTTACAACTGCCGCAAATTCCTATTGTAAATAGTAACTCAGGTTGTATTCCGCGGTAGGCGATTATGGCTATTTGTATAACGCTATAAATAAGTG
The DNA here is from genome assembly GCF_036898095.1 of Palaemon carinicauda. Classification (NCBI taxonomy): domain Eukaryota; kingdom Metazoa; phylum Arthropoda; class Malacostraca; order Decapoda; family Palaemonidae; genus Palaemon; species Palaemon carinicauda. Next base: position 54,370,831 of record NC_090756.1, read on the forward strand.
GAGTTTCAGAGAAGTTGCTATTTTAACTAGATGAGAAACACTCGCATTTTGGGTGTAGAGAGAGAGAGAGAGAGAGAGAGAGAGAGAGAGAGAGAGAACTAGGCACATTTTTGTAACGTGTTTATATATCATCATCTCCTCCTACACCTATTGACATAAAGGGCCTCGGTTAGATTTCAACAGTCGTCTCTATCTTGAGCTTTTAATTCAATAATTCTCCATTCGTCATCTCCTGTTTCACGCTTCATAGTCCTCAGCCATGTAGGCCTGGGTCTTCCAACTCTTCTCGTGCCTGGTGGAGCCCAGTCATATGTTTGGTGAACTAATCTCTCTTGGGGAGTGCGAAGAGCATACCCAAACCATCTCCATCTACCCCTCACCATGATCTCATCCACATATGGCACTTGAATAATATATCTTAAAGTTTCATTTCTTATATATGTATTTATTATTATGAGGTAAACTACATCCATAATTGGAAAAGTAGGATACTATAATCCCAAGGGCTCCAACAGGGGAAAATAGCCCAGTTAGAAGAGGAAATAAGGAAATAAATAAACTACAGAACAAGTAATGAGCAATTAAAATGAAATATTTTAAAAACAGTAACACCATTAAAACAGATCTTTCATATACAAACCACAAAAAAGACTTATGCCAGCCTGTACAACATAAAAATATTTGCTGCAATTTTGATATTTTGAGCTTCATCTTGATTCCTAGTAACTGAAATAGATGTATTCAAGATCAAGATACGGTAAACTATATCGTATTGAAACAGTTTGTAAATTCATTAAATCAAAATGCAGTTGAAAGTTTGCCAATTAGATTCCAGGAAACCAAAACTAACTCAAAGTTTCATTAAACGTAATATTTGATATTTTTTGTTGTGTTAAAACTTTAATTATATCTATGAACTCAATTATTTAAATAAAAAGGATTACGAACATTGATCTGGTGTGAGTAACAATTTACACATGATATATATATATATATATATATATATATATATATATATATATATATATATATATATATATATATATAATATATATATATATATATATATATATAATATATATATATATATATATATATATATATATATATATATATATATATATATGTATATATATATATATCTATGTATATATATATATATATATATATATATATATATATATATATATATATATATATATATATATATATATATATACTTATATATATATATATATATATATATATATATATATATATATATATATATATATATATATATATATATATATATATATATATATATATATATATATATATTGGTTGATGTAAACTTGTTGACTAATTACGAGAATGTTTTTGCGTAGCCAGTTCTGTAACTTGGAGAGTTTTCCTTATATACCATACATGGAATTTCTTGGCAAATTAAAACTTATAACAAAAGATAACTTTTACATTGTCTGCTATCCGAGAAACTTAAACGTGTGGATATTCGGTATGAGAGAGAGAGAGAGAGAGAGAGAGAGAGAGAGAGAGAGAGAGAGAGAGAGAGAGAGAGAGAGAGAGAGAGAGAGAGAGAGCACCTTAAAACCTATCCTTGAGCACACAAAGCCACCGGTTCCCGAAGAAGATTCCCTCATGACATAAATACTCCCTTGTAAGTTGTTCCCTTCTTAACCCCACCCTCCTCCTTCTTTACTTGTGTTACAAGAAATGCTGTTTTTTTTTTTTTTTCAATGTTCGTGTGTTAATTTTATTATTCCATGCATTTTATGTTTGTTTGTGTATTTATCTTGTTTATTTACACGTTTTGGAGTCTAATTAATCACATCACTTAATCAGAAAGCAATTCTAAGTTTTTTGCGGTGAAGTAAAGAAAGTTATGTTTTCACAGAGCAGGTAATTAGCAGAATGTTTTCCTGTAATTGATACGAATAGATAACACGTTATAATAACTACTATAAGATTCAGGGCCTCTGTAACACGGTTTTTTGGACTTTGCTCCTTATCAAAGCATCGGGTGTAGCTGAAAGTTCACATATGTATATTTTACAACCACACACAAATTTTTTCAGCATTATCAATAACCTAAACCCGATGGTTTTAATTTTTATAGAGTAAAAATGATCCAGCCGACGCCATGGCCAGTGATACCGAGCCAAGAGTCGAAAACATTCATTACGTAAGCAATATAAACACCTTTGGACAAAATTTTGCCCCGCCCATCCACCAGACACCCATTCACCTTCTTCCATCTGCTCTGAAACCCATAACAGTCAAGAATGGCTAACAGGATTTGAAATTGCCCCCGTGGTTGCAAACCTGCATTTGTCTTACGACTTGCAACTTTATACAGTCATGAGAAAGCCCTTGGCCATATCTATTATAGCCTGAATAGGTAATTATTCAGTTTCTAGTTTAAATCAAATGTTTATGGTCTGATTTGTATTTAGCGTAACATGATTATAATACTTGTAAGGTCATTCAGGCTTTTGAACATTTCCATTAACTATTCACTATGCCACCAAGAGAGAGAGAGAGAGAGAGAGAGAGAGAGAGATTGTATGTAAACAGTCTTTATATAACTTTTTTTGTTAAAATAAGATTTTTGTGCTAAAATCTCCATCAGACCAACGGATCATCCGATATAATTTTTTTTCTTCTTCTTAGGCCGTACGAACGTGCTGGCTATGTTTTGGGCATGACTGTATTTTGTAAATGAATCATGAATAGTTTTAGGAGTTTTATTTGTACATCTAATGGGAATCTATAAAAGTAAAGTGAACATAATTCATTTATCCTTTAGAATATTTACTACATGTAGCAAAACAAATAGTAGTAAAGATGATAATGCAATGAAGGAATGATACCATACTTTATCTTTAGCTTCAACGTCGGCAATAACATACCCAGTTACCATAATTTGTCAGCTTAATGAAATAACCTATCATCTAATGTTAAACTTAATTTCTGAGGAGGCCATGGCTTATTGCACAGTGAAAAAACATGACAAAGACTTTATGAATGGCGGAACAATACATAGATGTGGGTGGGGTATCAGTGCTGGAGTAGTAATACTACTGTAGCAGTACTGCCGCAACAGTAGTATGCATGAATTAAACGTTTAGGCCAACTGCTGGGATCATTGAGGATCATTTAGCACTTCTTACAACTACTCGAGAAATGAGTTTTTATAGCCAGAATTTGAATTTTCTGATCCAACAATGCCCATGATAGCCTTCAGTGTTATCCTGATTCATAACGAGGCCAAAGTGGGTGGAGTCTCATGAAGTCATCATTCTGACGATAATTATTGGTGAAGGTTTAAAGCGAAAATACGGTACCGGCTATCTTTTTTTTTTTTTTACAGTAAATAGGTAGGTAGATAGACAATGAATAAAAATTGCTTGACATTGGATATAGCAGTTATCAAATCAAGCTGGTCTACTACGTTTTTGAAAATTACCAACTATTCCATACACTTTGTCAATCTGATTGTGACCTATAAAGTAGACTGTAATTTCTTAGGAAACTTATTTTGGGAGTTAGACAAATAATCGAAGTGTTTTTGTATTTATTAACATATTCTGTTCGTTTGTTCATTATGACAATTCTCAGTGGAGAGGTTTCAGAGTTCATAAAGGTGTACTGCTTTCCTTTTATTTACACTTTTGTGTTATTGTTGGCAGAGGTATAGCCTTCGTTACGTATAACCAATCATCGATCGAGAAAGAGAGAAAAAATGCCGTCATAAGTTACGTAACGAGAGCATTTGAAACCTTTTCTCTGAGTAAGTTGGCCCGTCTTCAAAAATCGTCACTTTTACTTAATAAAGTACCAAATTTATTCAACCTACGTAATGCAGAATATAGTCAAAATTTATGTGTAGATATAATGTGCATTCTGAATAAGCGTTATATTTATGAAATTCATAGAAAAAAAGTTATTGCGAAAAAACCGTGTTACAGGGGCCCTGAATCTCATAGTAATTCAGTTTAATACTTTGATAAAAAAGGTGAAAACGACTTCGAAGAAGTATCAAGATTATGTTGAATTTCATGAAATAGCTTCAATAGGCTTACTAGTATTAGTTCAATTCACAGTATATTTTAGTGTAAATATGTATTTTTTATAGACATAGGGTGTTATGGTAGCCAATTTCAAATATCCCTGCCTGGTGATCTGTTGGATAAGGGTTTGAGACTCGCTCAAGCTTTATAGTTTCTTATAGTGTCTGTAATCTCACTATCCTTGTGAGCTAAGGATGGGATATTTAGGGGAGCCATTGTTTGGTCCTACTGGTCCTAGATTTATTGTATATATGATCAGTCTCTAGGGCATTGTCACTGTCACTTGATTTGGCTGTTGATAGTTGATGCAGCAGTTAACACTTATAAGGTAGTTAATGCTTGATGTGGTTGTTAACACTTATAAGGTAGTTAACGCTTGATGTGGCTGTTTACACTTATAAGGTAGTTAACGCTTGTGTAGTTGTTAACACTTATAAGGTAGTTGTCACTTGATGTGGTTGTTAACACTTATAAGGTAGTTAACGCATGATGTGGTTGTTAACACTTATAAGGTAGTTAACGCATGATGTGGTTGTTAACACTTATAAGGTAGTTAACGCTTGATGTGGCAGATAACACTTATGAGGTAGTTAACGCTTGATGTGGTTGTTTACACTTACAAGGTAGTTAACGCTTGATGTAGTTCTGAACACTTATAAAGTAGTTAACACGTGATGTGGTTGTTAACACTTATAAGGTAGTTGACACTTGATGTGGTTGTTAACACTTATAAGGTAGTTAACGCTTGATGTGGTTGTTAACACTTATAAGGTATACAGTTGACGCTTGATGTGGTTGTTAACACTTATAAGGTAGTTAACGCATGATGTGGTTGTTAACGCTTATAAGGTAGTTAACGATTGATGTGGCAGATAACACTTATGAGGTAGTTAACGCTTGATGTCATTGTTAACACTTATAAGGTAGTTAAGGCTTGATGTGGCTGTTAACACTTATGAGGTAGTTAACGCTTGATGTGACTATTAACACTTATAAGGTAGTTAACGCTTGATGTGACTGTTAACACTTATAAGGTAGTTAAAGCTTGATGTGGCTTTTAACAATTATAAGGTAGTTAACGCTTGATGTGGCTGTTTACACTTATAAGGTAGTTAACGCTGGATGTGGCTGTTTACACTTATAAGGTAGTTAACACATGATGTGGTTGTTAACACTTGTAAGGTAGTTAACGCTTGATGTGGCTGTTTACACTTATAAGGTAGTTAATGCTTGATGTGGTTGTCAACACTTATAAGGTAGTTAACGCTTGATGTGGTTGTTTACACTTATAAGGTAGTTAACGCTTGATGTAGTTGTTTACACTTATAAGGTAGTTAACACGTGATGTGATTGTTAACACTTATAAGGTAGTTGACACTTGATGTGGTTGTTAACACTTATAAGGTAGTTAACGCTTGATGTGGTTGTTAACACTTATAAGGTAGTTAACGCTTGATGTGGTTGTTAACACTTATAAGGTATACAGTTGACGCTTGATGTGGTTGTTAACATTTATAAGGTAGTTAACGCATGATGTGGTTGTTAACACTTATAAGGTAGTTAACGCTTGATGTGGCAGATAATACTTATGAGGTAGTTAACGCTTGATGTGATTGTTAACACTTATAAGGTAGTTAACGCTTGATGTGGCTGTTAACACTTATAAGGTAGTTAACGCTTGATGTGACTGTTAACACTTATAAGGTAGTTAACGCTTGATGTGACTGTTAACACTTATAAGGTAGTTAACGCTTGATGTTGCTGTTAACATTTATAAGGGAGTTAACGCTTGATGTGGCTGTTTACACTTATAAGGTAGTTAACGCTGGATGTGGCTGTTTACACTTACAAGGTAGTTAACACTTGATGTGGTTGTTAACACTTATAAGGTAGTTAACGCTTGATGTGGCTGTTTACACTTATAAGGTAGTTAACATTTGATGTGGTTGTTAACACTTATAAGGTAGTTAACACGTGATGTGGTTGTTTACACTTATAAGGTAGCTAACACTTGATATGGTTATTAACACTTATAAGGTAGTTGACACTTGATGTGGTTGTTAATACATTATGTTGATAACGGTTAATGTTCCCTTTCAAGCTATTTACCTCTCCTTATTGCAAATTCTTTTGATCTTACTATGAACATTTAAACATTTGCAATTTTTATCACTTTGTAGCTTTTAAACTCAAAAATTTTATAGTTACATTCTAAACATAGTTATGACGTTATTATTAGATAAGAATTAATGAAATAAACTGCCAAATTAAGGTAGCCAGAATTAATGTAATAAACTGCCAAATTAAGGTAGCCAGAATTATTGGAAAACTATAGATATTTCTGTCCATCAGAAATGATATCCATTAATCGTTTTAATGTTTTTTAACCATTTTATTTTAATTTTTCATTTTTACTGACCATATACAGCTGTCCTTCAGTCTACTCATGTAGTCCTAGGTCAATCTCCCCGTCTCTTCCATACCTCCTTACCAAAGTCCTTCGCTACACACTAGCAAGAAACAAACAGACTCAAGAAGGAAGACACTCCAAAATGAAACCATTGTTCTCTAGTCTTGGGTAGTACCATAGCCTCTATACTATGGTCTTCCACTGTCGAAGAGTAGAGTTCTCTTGCCTGAAGAAGGTACACCCCAGCACACTGTTCTATCTTATTTCACTTCCTCTTATTTTTTTTATTTTGTATTTTAGATATGAAAGATTTATTTCAATGTTGTTAGTGTTCTTAATCTTTTTTTTAATTGTTCATTAAAACTTTTGCAGTTTATTAATTTCCTTATTTCCTTTCCTCATTGGGCTATTTTTAGCATGTTGGAAGCCCCTGGGCTTAAAATCCTGCTTTTCCGCAGCAGCCTATTTATCGACCTTTTGCTCGACCTTGACCTTTGACCTTAACATGTATTATTTTCAATGGATTCTCAAACACTCGAATATGAACTAGGTTTGAAGTCTCTGTGATAACGATGTCCAAACATATGGCTGATTGCGTGAAATGGAAATTTTGCTTGACCATGACATTCGCCTGTGAACTTGGCCTTCTGATATTTAATCATTTCCAGCTTTTACATAACAGTTAATCCCTGGAGGTTTTATTACCATTAAAATTGTGACAAGGAAGCTGTTAACAAACAAATATACACACGAACATACACACAAACACACAAACAAACAGGGACAAAAATATAACCTCATTCCAACTTCGTTGGCGGAGGTAATAATAATAATAATAATAAAAGAGAAAGTAGGAGTTCCCTTTTGTGTGTCCCTTCCTTTTCAAAATCCTGCAAGGTATCCTGTGGAACCCTTGGGGAGAGCCTTGAACCCTTTTGAGTAGAGAAGAGAAATGGAGAGCTTCTTCTCAAACAAAGAAAGACTCCGTCCCGGTAATGGATCAAACGCTCAAACTCTTTCAATCAATCAAAAGCCTTCTCGAACTCTCCTCTTCTTCTCTCTCACTTTTTTCTTCCTTCAAGGGATTCTTTGTCCAATCGATAGAAATCAACACTACATCCCCCCCCTCTTTTTTTTTGTGAAAGAATGACTGAAAGGAAAACAGTTTTACTCATAAGTAGAGGATCCTTCTCGAGTATGAAACCAGTCATCGACTAAGTAACATTACCTTTCTTTGGTGTGCCTGATGGTGGACTTATTATTATTATTATTATTATTATTATTATTATTATTATTATTATTATTATTATTATTATTATTATTATTATTAGCTAAGCTACAAGCCTAGCTGGAAAAGCAGGATGCTATAAGCCCAAGTGCTCCTACATGAAAAAGTAGCCCAGTGAGGAAAGGATGTAAGGAAGCAAATAGAATATAGTGCAGGAGTGTTCCCTTAAGCAAGAGAACTCTAACCCAAGACTTTAAATAAACCTAATTCAGGAAAAGCGAATGAAATTTCACACACCATAAAGAGAAAAAAAGAATTTCCAAATACCAAAGAGAGTCTTGAAGCCTTCCTTTGGAAAGACTGATGGAGCGCTTGTAAGCAGCATTAGTGGAAAGCCGCGCTTCAAAATGGCTTACAATAGTGTATTCGAAGAACACTTGCATAAAGTTTTTAGTGATTTGGTCACCTGCTACCGATGTTAGAAAATGGATTTTATTCAAAGTTTTACATTTTGCATTTGTAGAAATTACAGTTGCACGGAATATTTCTTTGGAGACATTATTATTATTATTATTATTATTATTATTATTATTATTATTATTATTATTATTATTATTATTATTATTATTATTATTATTATTATTATTACCTAAGCTACAACCGTATTTGGAAAAACAAAAGGCTATTAGCTCAAGGACTCCAACATGGAAAATTAGCCAAGTGAGGAAAGAAAATGATAAAATAAACTACAAGAGAAGTAGTGAACAATTAAAATAAAATATCTTGAGAATAGTAACAACATAAATATAAACCTTTTGTATAAAACATAAAAACTTAAAAAACAAGATGAAGATAAGTAAAATAGAGTAGTATGCCTGAGTGTACTCTCAAGCAAGAGAACTCTAACTCAAGACAGTGGAAGGCTAAAGTACAGATGATTCGACATTACCTAAGACTAGAGAACAATAGTTTGATTTTGGAGTGCCCTACTCTTAGAAGAATGGTTTATCATAGCTATGGAGTCTCTTCTACCATTACCAAGAGAAAAGTAGCCACTGAACAATTACATTGCAGTAATTAACCCCTTGGGTAAAGAAGAATTGTTTGGTAATTTCAGTGTTTTCAAGTGTATGAGGACAGAGGAGAATATGTAAAGAGTATGCCAGACTATTTGGTGTACGTGTTAGACAAAGGAAAAATGAGATCCAGTGTAATACTTTTTGACTAGTAAAAAGACCCAATAACTCTAGCTATACAAAGAGTATCAAAAAAAGTCATAGATCTCTTCAAGTTGGTCTTCCAACTCAAGTTTAAGAAATAGAGGGTTTTAGATGACCACAAGTGTAAACAAAGTTTGTAAGCCATTCAAATCAATCGCAAAATTATATAGAAAAAAAATATATATATTGAGACGACCATCGTAAAATAATTTTGAAACTTATTAAATGGAGAAGATGGACTAACACTTCGAGTGTGTGTGGATGGAGAAACTCTAAGGGAATGGTGTGTATGACACAGAAATATTAATGACGAAAGGGAACGAAAATAATCAGAGAAAGTAATGCGAGTCTGTGGACTTTTTCATTCGTAAAATGAAGTCGGTAAACGAGGAAATAATTGCATTATTGTTGGAAAATGGAAAACAAAAGAAGTTAATGATTGTTGATGGTAAAATGTTTCTCTCTGTTCATCTGACCACAAAAGATTTCTTGTTACTTTTTATGAATACCATATATTTTTTCATTTGCAATTTCTTTTATACTTGTATGAAGAATTTTTTTGTCTGAGATCACATCTCGCAGATTTTTTTTTTTTTTTTTTTTTATCTTTTATACGTCTGTAAATTATTTCCGGTAATCGTATATATATATATATATATATATATATATATATATATATATATATATATATATATATATATATATATATATATATATATATATATATATATATATATATATATATATATATATATATATATATATATATATATATATATATATATATATATATATATATATATGTGTGTGTGTGTGTGTGTGTGTGTGTGTGTGTGTGCATAATTTTGCGCATTCAAACGTGATTTTCTGATATTCATATAGGCCTTATAACTGGATTCTCTCTACCTCAGGGTCAGAGAGCCAATGGGGAATTAACTCAAAAATAATAGCTTCTGGTCGACCGGGAAATTGAACCCGGGCCAAAAAAACCGAGGTTCCATTGGATTAGCGTATATCAATTTGAGTTGATTTATCTTCGGGTCTCTAACCCGAGGTAGAGGGAATCCAGTTATATATATATATATATATATATATATATATATATATATATATATATATATATATATATATATATATATATATATATATATATATATATATGTATATATATATATATATATATATATATATATATATATATATATATATATATATATATATATATATATATATATATATATGTGTGTGTGTGTGTGTGTGTGTGTGTGTATGTGTGTGTGTGCGTTTGTGTGTGTTTAGATGTTTGTTAATATGTTGAAAGAGTTCATATATATATATATATATATATATATATATATATATATATATATATATATATATATATATATATATATATATATATATATATATATATATATAAATATATACATATATACATATATATATATATATATATATATATATATATATATATATATATATATATATATATATATATATATATATATATATATATATAAAGTATGGAGATAGGAGCAATTACTCAGGGATAAACATATTGTAGTAGGGAGACGCGTTCTGTCTTGATACATTTTCAAGGCTAAAACGATTACAAATCAATTGCGTATAAGTAAAAAGATACACACAACGTTTACCAACACAAAAATTAAAATGCTTTTTAATAAATTGAGAATAAAAACAGAGTAAAAACAGAAACACAGAATAACATTGAAAGGGCTAGGGGCGAATCCAGAAAAAAAAAAAATTATTAAAAAGAAAAATAATAATAATAGAAATATATATATATATATATATAATAATAATAATAATAATAATAATAATAATAATAATAATAATAATAATAATAATAATAATAATAATAATAACCTACCCACAGCGGTAGCGTAAGGAGAACTGACACAAAAAAATTTTTATGGAAGGGAGTGTAAACAAAACAACAGGTAATTAGGCAATAAACAATTGGGTGGAAGACGACTGGTGGTTTAGAGAAGGTAGAGTTAGCTTAATCATTATTGATTCAAGGGTGGTTACTTCGTCTGTATGTCGGGTTCCTCCTACAATATTAAAATGACTGGTATCTATGTGTGTTTTGCAACTTTTACTGTGATTTCTTATGTTAGATTGTTCTGGATTTGATAGTCGACAACCCGCTCTATAGCTAATTCCTTGATGAGAGGAAATTCAGACTTTTAGCAGCCTCCAGGTACAACCGATGTAAGTGCCAAGATCACATCTGGGACAATTATACCTATAAACGACACCGGAGGCAAACAAGGGGCTGATCTTATTCTTGAATTGGAAGAGTGAGCCGATAGTTCGGGGGTTTATGGGAATTAGTTTCAAATTATGGGCAGGCAATTGCTCACTGAATAGGTTAATGCATTTTTTCCTAAATTTATTGTTATGAAGAAAGGGAAATCTAGCAAACATACCGAGCTTGGGGACACTATGGACTATTGGGGGTGGATTGAATTTCAGATTAAGTAGCTTATTAAGGGATCTATGAAAAATTGCTGGAGGCTGCTAAAAGTCCGAATTTCCTCTCAACAAGGAATTAGCTATAGAACGGGTTAATATAAAATCTTCTAAGGACAGTGACACCATTAAAATAAATCTTTCATATATAAAGTATAAAGACAGATTTAAGTCAGCCTGTTCAACATAAATTCATTGGCAGCAAGTTTGATATATATATATATATATATATATATATATATATATATATATATATATATATATATATATATATATATATATATATATATATATATATATATATATATATATATATATATATATATATATATATATATACTAGAAATAAAATAGTCAATGCTGCTTTCATCATCCATCAGCCTTATTCGGTAGCTTTTGACATAACTTACGTCATCCTCAGCCTATCTGCATTTATTATTATGTAAAATTAATAAAATTAATAAAAATCATCCTAAGTACATAGTTAGGAAGATATACTTCGAAGAATTGCCCAACTAGCTCCAAAGTCAAACTAATCTAGGAACGTAAAACCATATA
>NC_090756.1:54387812-54395312 GCF_036898095.1 Palaemon carinicauda
AAGCCAAAAGGCTCCAACAGGGAAAAATAACCCAGTGACGAAAAGGAATAAGGAAATAAAGTACATAATAATTAATGAATAAGTATCATTATAAATAATCTTAAGGGCAGTAACTAAAAATTAAAATGAATAAATACATTTTCTTGATCGCAGAGTTCATTTTCTTCTTACTTCTTTCTTAAAAGGAATTTGTAAAAAGAAAGAAAAGAAATCCAAATATAGTTTCTGATGGAGTTCGAATCTTCAAATTTTTAGAGTGAAAAAAAAGTCTGTTGAAAATATCTGACTTCCAAAAGATAGACTCTTTTTTCTTTATTTTTGAAAAAAAAAAATCTGCCTTCTTCAATGACAGAAAAGTTCCGCTTGAATAAAATAGAGAAGCTATAGAGGGGAATCAGCCGATTAAGATTCTTAAGAATTCAAACTTTTCTTTGGCAGCTTAGAATTTTTTTCTCTTTTACATTTCCTTATGGTCTTCATATAAGGAAGACTTTTTATTTTGAGTTTATTTGACATCATCTATTTTAACGTTACTGATCTTAAGATAATGTATCTTAATTATTCATTACTAAGTTGTCCCTTTTTTAGTTCCTTATTTCCTTTCCGCACTGGACTATTTTTCTCTGTTGGAGTCCTTGTACTTATAGCATCCTGTTTTTCCAGTTAGGGTTGTAGCTTGGCTTGTAATAATGATACTAATTGCAATCTACAACTCTCTTGTTTTGATTCAAGTATTTTCTATTACTTTATACGAACTATTTAAAGGTCTTAAAGGTCCCTCAAGAATGGCAGAGACAAGCGACAGTGACAATGCCCTGGACTAGAGACTGACTATTTATACACATGATCACCACCCAAATCCTATCCTCAAGAAGTTAGGACCAGGGAGGCCCGGGTGATGGCTGCTGATGACTTAGCAGGTGACCTATAGACTCCCCGCCCCCCCACATCCCTAGTCGGTCTCGAACACGAGATAAGCACATCACCATGCTGGGACGTTTCTAGTTGGCAAAAAAAAAAAAAAAAAAAAAAAAAAAAAAAAAAAAAAAGTCTTCCATTATTCTTCTAGTAAGCTTTTCAAAATTCATGAGGAGATAATTGTCCATATTCTTTAGCAGTAAGATTAACTGGGAAAAACTGAATTTCTTCAGATAATGTTTATTGAATTTACATGTATTTCTTTCCAATTCTTTGAAGCTGAAAGAAAGAAGAAAGAGTAATTGGAAATCTCTGAGAAGAGAAATACTTCTAATTCCTTCTCATCTAGTGAAGTATGGGATAGGCGGAGGAGATGAAGTCAATCTCAAATTAGTTCATTAAAGTTCATCTGGAAGGGGATCCAGAAATACTTCTCCTTCAGTTATTTTGTCTTTAATTTGGAAGAGCAGTACGCTTTAAGTCCAAGGGCTCCAACAGGGAAAATAGCTCAGTGATAAAAGGAAATAAGGAAACAGATATAATGATGTGTCTGAGTGTCCCTTAGGTAAGAGAACTCTAACATAAGACAGTGGAAGCCCTTAGTACAAAAGCAGTATGTTTTTCGTAATTTAATTTAAAAGTTTTATTAAGATAACAGATCATCGCTTCAATCATCCCGTTTAGTGTTCATTGTACTTCTTTGAAAAAAAAAATTCTCTCTTCATCAATTTTATACGCAGAGAAATGTTGTGTCTAATTTCGTAGTCTGGTGTAGTAACTACTCTCAAAGACAGAATTATTCAAATATCTGGCAAATCATTACTAATCTGAAATCTTTGATAACTTTTCGACCTTTTTTTAATTAGGAGCCAAGTTTTCAGGGCCATATGAAAAATAAAAAAGAAAGTTTTTAAGGTTATTTAGGGTTAAATGAGATTTGGAAGTTTTTAGGGTCACTTGAAAAATTCAGATTTTAAAGTTTTTAAGGTCACATATAAAATCAGAGATTTTGAAATATTTGGGATCACTTAAAAACTTGGTGATTTAGACGTTATTAGGGTCACTTGAAAAATAAGAGGTTTTAGAAGACTTTGGTGTTCTGGCTTATGTGTAATGAACGTTGCCTTTATGCATTTCTGGAAAGTGTACTCTGTTAGTGACTCTTTATAGTTCTCATAGTTCAAAGCCTTTCACTATTTTGATAAATTTTATTAATATGCTCAAAAACAGCCTATAAGATGGGACCTCCTTTGTTTCATACAGGAAAACTTTTGAAAGATCGCAATAGGCCACTTTCAGTTATAGTTTATCAAATTTCCTCTGAAGACCTTTTGTTTATCTTCACTTTAATGGCTATTATCCTATCACAAGGACCTACAAGATCAGTTTGTCGTATACATTCTTGGGTAATTCAATTATCACAGAATGTATTTCGAATTAATTGTCAAATCCACATTATAGAAGCACTTAGAAAACAAGAAAGTCTTCAGTTTCTTCTTTCAGATGTCTTAGTTGGACCTTGTTATTTGTGGCTGCTTGTCATGATTAGTTCAAATGTTCAGCATCAAAGATGTGAACTGCTTTATTTTTTCAAACTTTGTTAATTGTATTAATTGGTGGTTAGACTTTATTTAGTTTTCGTTGTCTGGCTGCTCTTCCCGTTTCTCCTTTTCTTGCTCGGTCAGGACTCGTGGTAGCCTATCGGAAACGTCCCTTCCTGGCGATCTGCTGGACTTGAGTTCGAGACCCGCTTAAGCTCGATAGTTTTTTCTAATGTCTGCAACCTCACCATCCTTGTGAACTAAGGACGCGAGTGTTTGGAGAGACTATAGGGCTACCTGTTGAGTCATCAGTAGCCATTGCCCGGACCTCCCTGGTCCTAGCTTGATGGAGAGTGGTTTAGGTGCTGATCATATGGATATAAGTTCAGTCTCTAGGGCATTGTCACTAACCCTTGTCTCTGACATTTACCAGCGACTTTTAAACTTTTAAACATTTATAACACATATAGGGCTAAGTGTATGCATCCATTTATGGTTATATATGTAGCTCTAAAGTTCTTTAACAATTACGACACTTTCAGATTTTCATAAATATAATTGGATTTGAAACATATTGAAAAAGGACTTGAGAAGATCAATTTTGTCTCATGGGAAGTTTTTTGTCATATTTTCGAGAGGGTTAGAAATCAAACTGAGGCCAAGAAAGTCATTAGAGTTTTTTATTCCAAACAGAATTTTCTCTGAATTTTATTTTTAATCGAAATCCCCAGAGGATTTAATCTACTATCGGAAAGGTAAAGTCTTTACTCAACTCTGAAAGACGAGATTGTAACCATGGGGTCAAATATCAATTTCTTTCGAAAGTAAGACGGTTTTCAAAATTCCTTTTTTTTTTTTAAATAGATATATTTTAAAATTTTTATTTGTTTGAATGAGAAGATTTTCAGAATTGAAAATTTATTTTCTTGTAAAATAAGATGATTTTCAACATTTCAAATCCTGATCGGAGGTTTATATTGAATTATTCTTTTGTGGTCTGAAAGAAAAAAGGATTTTTTTTTCATATTAAAATGGTTGAAACAATTTGTCTATTTCTTTCAATGATCTTTCCCTCTCTGGAGTTTTTAGAATACTTTATTTTTATGTTTAATGGATTTTTTTCTCGTTTGATCAAACTTTGTTTTTCGAATTAATCAACCACAAACATTATTTTTTTTCAGAACTGAAACTCATCAAATATCTTTTGTTTTCCTGGGTTTAAGGAAGAAAAAACTTGTCCGATTTTTTTTCTCATCTTTTATTTTGTGGAATTTAGAAAAAAAATTGTCCGATTCTTCTCTCTTTTATTTACTCTTATTTCCTTTATTTAATGAATCACTAACATATTTGTTTTTTTTAAAGTCAAGAAACTTCAAATATCTTATGTTTCCCTAGAATTTAACAAATGGCTTTTTGTCTTTTATGGTTTGTGGAGGAATTTCCATTAAGATTCTACTTTCGAGTTTCTCTTAACAATTTCCATCTTGTCAAATTCAGTTTCTGACCACACTTCCTTTAATCTTATTTTGTCATCATTTTCTTTCCAATAATACTTGATTATATATTATTCATTTCCATCTTTTTTATATTTTTTTTGTTATTTTCTGTATAATCTTTCATTGTCATTATGTTCACTTTTAATTTCTGTCATTATTATCATCATAGTCCTTATTATTATTATTATTATTATTATTATTATTATTATTATTATTATTATTATTATTATTATTATTATTATTATTATTTTCAACAACAATAGTGGAGCCTGAGAATTGATAACTCTTCTCAATGGAGCTGATTGCAATTTGCAAGGCAATCCATTTGATCAATAACTATCATAACCTCTGCTTCGAATCTGCAGTCTCTTTATAGTAAGGTGGTACAGTTGGATTCATTCATCCCGGTATACAGAGGTTTCCTTAGCTTCCAGAGAAGTGTACCGGATTGAATGGAGCCAACTGTAACTTTGGGTTCAGGACCAGCGTGTACTAGTCCCAGGTAAATTTTAAGTAACACACAGCATTTATTTTTGGATTCATAAATAGCGTATGCTGATTCTGTGTCAGTTTTGTCTTAAATGTTGTTTATTATGATTTCAGGCCAACTTTCTACTAGCCTTTGTCAATTTTAGTTGGTACACTGTGTCACCTTTGTCTTACGTATGTTTTATTTTTGTTTGAAAACTAGTTTCTGATGTTCTTTGTCAAATTTAGTTGGCACACTGTGTCACCTTTGTCTTACATATGTTTTATCTTTTTAACACTACTTTCCAATATTCTTTGTCAATTTTAGTTGGTATACTGTGTCTCCTTGGTATTATATATAGGTTATTTTAATTTTGTTTTAAAACTAGTTCCTAATGGCCTTTGTCAATTTTAGTTTGCAAACTGTGTCACCTTTGTCCTACATATGTTCTAATTTTGTTTCAAGACTAGTTTCTAATCCTCTTTGTCATTTTTAGTTCTTTTCGTTGTCCTCAGAGTGTTCGGTATTGCTAGTCAAAATTCAGTGGCATATCTGTCTCTTTGGGTTTGTGAGTTGTCTAAAGAGGTTCTTCGGCAAATGGTGCCTGGACAAAAGTCATTCCTGGACACTTGAGTCAAAGAAAATGCTATGCATCACCTCCAACATGGTTGGAAAATTTGGCAAAGTCACCCTACTTAAAGCTCTATTGACACTGTCCGTTATCGTGTTTCATTATTCGCCTAGCCTGGAATATAATTCGGTGTAGGAACATGCCATATCCAGACCCATGTCAGTTATAAGATCTTTCCTTTTGAAAAATTTCATTCTAGAATAATGCTTGTGATGTCACAGCTATTTCCACCAATCAGCGTTGTTCTACATCGTCACCTGATCGGGATCTTCGTAAACAAAGCAAATCTTCCACGTGTCCTTCGCTATCATTCTCACATTTTGGATTCGATTTTGGACTCAGTTTTGGATTATTATTACTTGTTGTGCCTCAAACTTTATTCACGATAAGAGGAAAGCATGGTGGTTAAATTGCTGATAATAAGGGTATAGAGAAATAGAAAATAAGCAAGAAAAGGGAACTTCCGTGTTGGAAGTTTCTATGGGAAATGTTTGGAAGATTATGAAATTTCCCGACTTTAATTATGAAATTTGTCCTTCTGTTATTAAAACTTTCCTTAGGATTTTGTTACTATAGAAGTGGGGGAGCCTAGTGTTATTGGAATCGGTATCCACATTATTCTCTTGAGTTGTTAGGAATCTTGGTAAAAAATGTCTCGCTCTTTATATAAGTGTTGTTGGTAGTGGTAGAGGTCTGTAAAGTAAGTGTCATGTGTTTATAAAGTATGTATTGAGGTTTCTAAAGTAAGTATTAGGTGTTCAAGCATTGATCCTTGTCCCAGTGCTAAATGGATATTATTTTAGATATTGATTGATGCCTAAGGCTAGACTCCCTCTAATGACTACTTTACAATTTCAGACGACAGATTTGCTCAAATGGACATCTGTGATTGTTCAAATTTTAGTGAGTGTTGATAAATAATTTTGTCCGTTTCATTCATTTTCATCGTAATTTTTCATTCTATTATTCATCATTATGGTCATTATATTTCATCAGTTGACCATTACATTATTAATGTAAATTCTTTTCCAACACCTTATGTTATTATGTTAATTACAACCTATGTTTCTTTTTTTAATTAGTTTTATTAATTTGGAAAACTTGGAACTGACACCTTTACTATGACGAGGAAATATTTCTATACATATCACATACTTATTTTATGTACATTTAACTGATTCAATTACACAAAGAAAGCTTTTATAAATTATCTATGTTTTTAAAAGGAGGAAATCGTCGACACAAAAAATTATGTTAAGTTAGAATCTTACACTGATTCATTCCTATTAGAAACCTCCCTGCCTGTCGATCGTTGGACCAGGGTTCGAATCCCGTTCAAACTCATTAGTTTCTTTAGTGTGAGCTGGGGATGAGGGTCTTTGGGGGAGGCAATAGGTTAACCTGCTGAGTCATCAACATCCATTGCCTGGCCCTCCGTGGTCCTAGGTTGGGTGGAGGTGGGCTTTGGCGCTGATCATCTGTATATATGTTCAGTCTCTAGGACATTGTCCTGCTTGCTAGGGTAATATCACTGTCCCTTGTCTGTGCCATTCATGAGAGACTCTTAAACATTTGATATTTCCACTAATCCAAAAACCTTCAATTTGAAATGGTTTCACTCCTTTGATACTTCTCCAAATCTCTGAGGAAAATCAAAGCGAGAATTTTGTTTTCTCAACAATATTAATCACCTAACTCTTCGGGAACCAGATCAATCTGTAATGAATCACTTCCTTCGTAGTGATAGTTATATTGAGCCTCTAGACAGTGAATCATGAAAATGTTCATATGATACAGTAATCGTCTTCACTGCCATAATAAGATTGTTTAATGATATGACCTGACATCCTTGTTGCCCTGGCATTCTTTTTAAAATTGTTTCTCATATAAAACATTTTTAGATGAAATTTTAAATAATTTTGTTTACAATTTTCTAAGGGTGAAGCAAGCTTCACCTAACCCAACTTAACTTAACTTAACCTAACCTAATCTAATCAAACTCATCTCAAACGATACTAAACCTACCTAACCCAGCGTGGCCCAATCTAAGTTGATCTAACCTTATCAACCCCTAACCCAACCTAACATGACCAAAGCTAACCTAACCCAACCCAACCCACCCTAACCAAACTTAACCTAACTTATCGGCGTCTATGACTTTAGATGTCAAGATGCCAGAAAACCTGAAAACAATCAGTTAATTATCCTAACGGTCTAGCCTAACCAAACCAAATTTAACCTAGCCTAGCACTATCACATCTGACCCAATCTGACCTAACCAAACCTGACTCAACCTAACCGAAAACTTACCTAAAACAGCTTGACACAATCTAACTTAGCCAAACCTAACTAAACTTGATTCAACCTAACCTATCTAAATCCAACCTAACCCAACCTAACATAATCTAACCTAATCTAACCAAACCTAACCTAACCCCTCCCTCC
>NC_090756.1:54405312-54410312 GCF_036898095.1 Palaemon carinicauda
TTAATATTTGAGCCCTTTTCCGAGGGTTAATTTTGACGGCCTTTTTTCCTAGGGTTAATTTCTGAGCCTTTTTTCGAGGGTTAAGTTCTGAGCCTTTTTTGCAAGGATTAATTTCTGAGGATATTTTTCAAGTGTTGATTTTTGAGTCCTTTTCCAAGAGTTAAATTCTGAGCCCTTTATTTCCTATGGCTAATTATTGGACCCCTTTTTTTTTTGAGGGTTAATATCTAAGGCTTTTTTCCCGAGGTTTGATTTATGAGCCTTTTTTCTAAGAGACAATTTGCGAGCCTTTTTCCGAAGGTTAATTTCTGATCCCTTTTTTCTGAGTTATTTTCTAAAACCTTTTTACTGAGGGTTAATTCTTGGGTCTTTTTTCTGAAGCTTTCATTTATGAGCTTTTTTTCTGGTGGTTAATTTCAGAGGCTTTTCTTCCGAGGGTTAATTTCTGAGCCTTTTTTTCTGAGGGATAGTTACTGAGCTTTTTTTTCGGAGGGATAATGTTTCGCACCTTTTAACGAGGGTTAATTTCTGAGTTTTTTTTTTTTTCTGATGGTTAATTTCTGTGGCTTTTCTTAAAGGGGTAAATTTTTGGGCCTTTTTTTCGATGGTTAATTTCTGAGCCTTTTTTCAAAAGTCAGTTTCTGAGATATTTCCAAGGGTTAATTTATGAGCCTTTCTTCCTAAGTTTAATTTTTTACTTTTTTTCTGAGGCTTAATTTCTGAGATTTTTTTTTTCCAAGGGTTAATATCAGGCTTTTTTTTCTGAGCCTTTTTTCCAAAGGCTAATTTCTGAGCCTTGTTTCGAGGGTTAATTTCTGAGCCTTGTTTCCAAGGGTCAATTCTGAGCCTTTTTTCCAAGAATTAATATCTGAGGCTTTATTTCAAAGGGTTGTTTCTGAGTCTTTTTTTCCAAGGGTTAATATCTGAGCATTTCCTCCGAGCGTCAATATCTGAGCCTTTTTGTTTTCAAGGGTTTATTTCTCTGCCTTTTTCCAAGTATTGATTTCTAAGCCATTTTTCTGAAGGTAAATTATTGAGGCTTTTTCGAAGGGGTTAATTTCTGAGGCCCCTTTTGAAGATTTATTTTTCGAACCTTCTATTCCAAGAGTTTAATTTATGAGGATTTTTTCTAAGGGTCAATTTCTGAGCCTTTTTTCCGAGGGTTACTTTCCGAGCCTTTTTTCTGAAGGTTAATTTCTGAGCTCTTTTTCAAATGGTTAATTTCTGAGACTTTTTTCCAAAGGTTAATTTATTATTTTATTATAATAAATCATTGTGATGCTGGAGATCAATTACAATAATAATAATAATAATAATAATAATAATAATAATAATAATAATGATAATAATAATAATAATAATAATAATAATGATGATAATAATAATAATGAAAATAATTAGATAATTCAAATTATTAAGATAATAATAATGATCATGAGATCATTTACGTTATTGAAGTAATAATAATAATAATAATAATAATAATAATAATAATAATAATAATAATAATAATAATAATAATAATAATAGTAATAATAAGATAATTTAAATTAATAAGGTAATTAAAATGAGAAAGATAATAATCATAATTAGAAATTTACCTTCAAAAATCTTATTAAACTTATATATAGATTGTCCAGCCCTTGTTGCTGGACACGGGCTCTTGCGTTTGCAGCCCGGCAGTGGGGGTTAGATGATTTGTAGGGTTTTTTTTTATTTATTTAATATTACACAGGTTGGGGGTATTTTATTTGGATAGGTGTTATTTTGGCAGATGGCAGCCCGAGTGGTCTGTGTGTTCTCGGACAACAGCCTAGATTTGGCCTCTAGGTGGGACCCTTGGAAATATGCCAGGCTCCCACGGGTATACAGGCTGCTCTGCCCCTAAAGCTTGGCCTGTCATAGGGAGATCCTGTGATGCAGGGGCCACGTAAACCTTTCTTATATGTTAATCCCATATGAGCTGTCTAGAGGCAGACCGTCTGGGCCCCTCTGCCTATAGTCTTATTAAACTTAACTAACCTAGTCATTTGTTTTTTGGAAACAAATAACTATTTTGAAAATACATCTTTATGTTGAGATTTCTTTTTTAGATTCCTGAGTCGTAACTGGAATCAAGCCAGAAATGGTTGGAGGGTCCTGGTGTGGACCGTTGGTAAGAGTATTTAACTCTTTTGAAAGTTTAGTTGAATATTCAAGACTTTTCTTATTGTGTTCTCGATGGAGATGTATACACTGAGGGATTCTCTCTCTCTCTCTCTCTCTCTCTCTCTCTCTCTCTCTCTCTCTCTCTCTCTCTCTCTCTCCCCTTAGCAAGAGCTGGGATTTTCGTTATGTATGCATCATAATTATGGCCAATTTTTCGAATTTATGGTTCCCAGTTTGTTACGAGTTTGTTAGGAGAGATGATGAAATTCCAACTGTTGTTTATAGAAAATTTCGATTCCGTTAATTACCTAATATAATTCACCTAATTATCTTCAAAGAAGGAAATCATTTCTAATTTAGTAGTCGAAGATATTTGGGGTTCTTGTACACAAGAAATAAAATGTAAAACAGATATTAATGGTCACTTATTTCTTAGACACTAGAGACAGTCTATTTTAACATGCTTCTTTACTTTACCTAAACTTACCTAACCATTCTAACTTAACCTAACATAACTTAGTGATATATTGAGTCTGTTCGATCATTAGGAAGCATTGTTCAGCAGAAGGCATGATTTCCCCATCTTAATACATGAGAATATGTTTATGGGATTGGGAAATTAAAACTGACAACTTACGACCCAAAAGACAGCAAGATTCCTTGCGTATTTCTTGCAATATGGAAATACTGTATAAAGGAATGGCTTGCTTATTGATTAACTGCAGATCCGTCTATTGTTTTTGAGTTGAAATATGTGATGATGATGTGATAGCGTTTGATGATTAATAATGAAATGATGAAAAGGAATATTGAATATATAGACGTGAAAGAGATTTTCCATTTTGCACCTGTGGTCAAATGCCAAGGGTTTTTAGACATAAATATATCTTATGAGGAAGTTCACACTGACAGTTAATGTATTCCATTTTCTTGATAGTTGTTTACTTTTTGTTTTCAATTTAATATGTCTATCTTTGCAAAATATATCTATAGGCAATTTGTTAAAATTTATTTCTCTGAAGCTTTTCCAACCAAAGGAGGAAATGATTGACAGGTGAATTTTGGATGGGACAAACACCGAAACAAGTCCACCTCTCTTGCCCGAGCTCAAAGAAAGCAATGGATAGAAATAGAGTGAGCAAAGGTTCAACCCAGAGGGAACATTTTACATTTTTGTAGGAGAAAGTAGAAACTGACTTTGGAAAGTCAGGAATATTTCTTCCAGAGAAGAAATCTTTGCATCTCAGAGTGGGAAAAAGTCTTGGAAAAGCAATTACTCATTTTCCTAATTTAAGTGTGAAATGAAGTATCATTGTGTTATCAAATATGGTCAACGTGTACATGTGATGTTTTAAATATTCCGTTTTTTTTTATTTAAACCAGTTTTATTTTATTTTATCTATTTTATTTTTAATTTTTTTTTTTTTGGGGGGGGGGGCGCTTATACGTCATTTTTCATATACAATCATATCCTGTTCCTTACAAAATCCTTTTCTGACCAGGGTGCCTATTTATTCACTTTTTTCTTAAAAAATTTGTTGATTTTGTTTTTTACGTTAGTATCCCCTGTAACACTACATTTTTTTCACCTCCCCCCCTCGGGAGAGACTATACGATTTTTTCACGGCTCTCGAAGTTATAATCATCGTATTTCTTTGTTTGCTGGTTTATATTTTTACAATTTTTATGTTATGGTAATGCTGAAAGATGCATAAGATGTCAGATGATGACTATACATGCCTAAAGCATTTCGTAGTCGTTACCGAAGTCATTGAAGTCGTCGTTGTCGTCGTCAAAGTCATCGTCGTTGAAGTCGTTGTCTTCGAAGTTGACATATAGCCATATAATTCTAGATTTAAGGTAAGGGGCATACCACTGATTTGTAAGTAACCCTTAAGTATGATGGTTATGTTTCTCTCTCTCTCTCTCTCTCTCTCTCTCTCTCTCTCTCTCTCTCTCTCTCTCTCTCTCTCTCTCTCTCTCTCTCTTCTTTCATGTTAATAGTGATACTAGACATTAAGAGGGAAGATTTTTCTCTGATAAAAAAGTGGGACTAGTTGAGTAGCTATTCAGGAACGTCTATTGAGTTGAACATTTTCCGAATCGGAACGATTATAATGATACATAAGATTGTGAAATATTTACATTGTTATTTTAATTTCGATTCAAACACCAAAGAAGATATGATTATGGCAATTATTTTTAACACTAAGAGGAAGATGAAAGCCAACAAGGCATTACTTATATGCGACGGCAAATTCAATGGAACAGGGGGATATTGTATATATGCATAAAATGGTATATTTTTTTTTCCTTTTCTAGCGATGTAAGTCATCGATTTCCACTAGGTGTTGTCTCGGAACATCGTTCGATGTCCCAGCCACAAAATCTCAAATTCTTCACCATCGGATATTCGAGTTTTTCCAAAAATGGTTTTATCATATCTTAAGAAAAAATTCTTTTATGAAATTCATTCTCATTCAATCATTCCTTTTTGTAACACCTGGGAAACGGGATGATTTGATTCTATATATAAGTAAACCTTCTTATCCCAGAAGGATTTTCAGAAAAAAACATGAACATACATACATACATACACACGCGCTTTCAAACACGCCTTCAAAAAAAAAAAAAAAAAAAAAAAAAACCTTCTCTTTGGCCAAATCTTTTTTTTCTGTCCCTGCTCATCTTTATGCCAAAGGGAGACTCCCATCTTGTCAAGGAGAAGGGGGCTTAGGAAAAGGTTGTAAAAGACACACTCGGGGAGTGAGACAGTTTCCTTTGCAGAAGTCATAAGAAGAAAAAAAAAACTTTTTATCCAGATAATTTTGTTTTAGGATGTTCTTTCTTTC
>NC_090756.1:54415312-54420312 GCF_036898095.1 Palaemon carinicauda
TTTTGCTGATAATTTATGTTTACTTTTTTATTATATATATATATATATATATATATATATATATATATATATATATATATATATATATATATATATATATATATATGTATATATATATATATATATATATATATATATATATATATATATATATATATATATATATATATATATATATATATACATATATATATATATATATATATATATATATATATATATATATATATATATATATATATATATATATATATATATATATATATATATATATGTATATATATACATATATATATATATACATATATATATATATATATATATATATATATATATATATATATATATATATATATATATATATATATATATATATATATATATATATATATATATATATATATTGTTAGTAATGGCGGTCATTTCGCCACCTTTTTCAAATAACAAAAGACCCCGCCAGCAAGCCTGAGTCAAAATGCCAGGAGTTTTGGGACCCTACCCAGAGTCTCACCCCCCTCCAACCATCCTCGCCAAGTCTACTCCCCCTGAGATCTCAATTTCAGCTACCTTCTACGAGACACGTGACCAAGCCTGACCAATAGGACACCGGTCAGGCCAATCCCCCCTACCCGCCCCCCTCAATTGGGGGTCAAGTGGGGTTGATCTACCCAGGGAAAACTGGAGATCCTTCTTCGTAAGTCAGCATCCATAAGGAGAAGATCTGCTCCTTCTTCACTCAACCTCCTTGAGGGAAACATCATCTCTCTTCACCCTCAAGACATCAGGGAGGCAGGACCTCTGTCTACATCTTTCCACAAGGGAAAGAAACCAGAGTCATTTTTACTAAAGGTAAGGTGTCTGATTTTGAGATTCTCAATATCCTTACCCAACCTGCCATCCCTTCATTATCACACCCCATTTTTCCTTATCCTCTAAAGAAAAAATCCTACCCACTGAACCTTGTATCCTATCCCCCTATACCCAGACCACGTGTGCAGTTTAGTCCTAGTTTTAATACATTCACCCTGTGACAGTGTTGATTCCCATGGGTAACGTTTAAATCCCTAAGCTTTGCATTTTCATTTAATTTGCTTAAAGGTTTTAACCACACGACTTCATCGTGTTCCCAGCCGGTAGAAGTAAGTGGGCTGTTAATAATTCAATTTATTTCCCCCTTCCAGGGAACGTGATTGCTGTGCTGGCGTTTCATCCACGGCCAACCAAACTCCATTCGAAGCTCCTCGTGGCTCAAACTAAAATAGTTATCTGCTGTGCTCCCCTTTCATTTATTTCTATTTAAATATTATTGTAAATACATCTTTTTGTCAGTATTCCTTGTATCATTGCTGACTGGCGACCTTTATTATTATTATTTGTTTGTTATGGCCCTTGAGTCCCTTAAGCAAGGCCGGACTCGAACCAGTGGCCCGTAACATATTGGCGACCAAATGCCAGGATTCGCTAAGACAGTAATTTAAAATTAATTTTATCAAAGTCAAATTCCCCCCTTTTTTTTTTCATCAGCGACTTGACGAACCTCAATTTCATTTTAAGTAAATTATATAATCACTGGAGTTGGAACCGTGGAAGAAAACAGCAAAAGCATTCTATTCTCATTGTTAAAGTTTTGTGTTTACTAGTGCGTGTTCGTACCGCGAACCCTTTTGTTTTGAAAACCGCGTGGTAGATATTAGTCCTGTTGTTTATCAGGATAGCCAACCGCGTGAAAAGAATTTGTGTTCTGTTTTTTTTTCTTTCTGAGTGTTTATTATCAAAGTGGTTAAAATTTTCATTTATTATATATATTGTGCATTAAGTGAATGTGTTATTTTGTGTTTTTTTTTTTTAAAAAGTGAAGTGAAACTCACGAAATTTTAGGAAGAAACCGTGGTAGACTAAAACACGTGTTAATTTCCTGTGTTGGTAACCATAAGCGCACGTGGCATTCATTTTTTCAATTTTTCCGTTTGACAAGTAAGGGTATGTAATTTCTTTTTATTACTTTCTCGTGGGATATTATCTTTATGTACATTTTTTTTGAAGGGGATAATTTTCGTTAGACTGTGTAATATGGTTACCTTAAGATAAAGGACTTATGATGTCACATTTAATTTAAATTTTTCAGTCAGGGTAAAGGATCATTAAGATAAAATATTTGGGAGTGTAATTTATTAAATTCATTTTTTCTTCTAAAGGGAAGGTATGTAAAGGGGCTGATGTTTTAACGAAGCATTAAGCAATCTCAGTGACATTGTCTGTTTTATTTTAATTTGTTATACTTTAAGTATAAATACAAACTTGCTTTACAGTCACAGAGTTGCAAGTGGTGGTGTTGCAAGAACGCACCCACACATTTTTACAAATCCATATTTTTTTTTCCTTTTAAGACTAGCATAGGAGGGTCACACATCGTGGAGATTCCATTTTTTTCCTTAAGACTAGCATAGGAGGGTCACACATCGTGGAGATTCCATTTTTTTTCCTTAAGACTAGCATAGGAGGGTCACACATCGTGGAGATTCCATTTTTTTTCCTTAAGACTAGCATAGGAGGGTCACACATCGTGGAGATTCCATTTTTTTTTCCTTAAGACTAGCATAGGAGGGTCACACATCGTGGAGATTCCATTTTTTTTCCTTAAGACTAGCATAGGAGGGTCACACATCGTGGAGATTCCAAATTTTTTCCTTAAGACTAGCATAGGAGGGTCATACATCGTGGAGATTCCATTTTTTTCCTTAAGACTAGTATAGGAGGGTCACACATCGTGGAGATTCCAATTTTTTCCTTAAGACTAGCATAGGAGGGTCACACATCGTGGAGATTCCATTTTTTCCCTTAAGACTAGCATAGGAGGGTCACACATCGTGGAGATTCCATTTTTTTTCCTTAAGACTAGCATAGGAGGGTCACACATCGTGGAGATTCCATTTTTTTCCTTAAGACTAGCATAGGAGGGTCACACATCGTGGAGATTCCATTTTTTTCCTTAAGACTAGCATAGGAGGGTCACACATCGTGGAGATTCCATTTTTTTCCTTAAGACTAGTATAGGAGGGTCACACATCGTGGAGATTCCAATTTTTTCCTTAAGACTAGCATAGGAGGGTCACACATCGTGGAGATTCCATTTTTTTCCCTTAAGACTAGCATAGGAGGGTCACACATCGTGGAGATTCCATTTTTTTCCTTAAGACTAGCATAGGAGGGTCACACATCGTGGAGATTCCATTTTTTTTCCTTAAGACTAGCATAGGAGGGTCACACATCGTGGAGATTCCATTTTTTTTCCTTAAGACTAGCATAGGAGGGTCACACATCGTGGAGATTCCATTTTTTTCCCTTAAGACTAGCATAGGAGGGTCACACATCGTGGAGATTCCAATTTTTTTCCTTAAGACTAGCATAGGAGGGTCACACATCGTGGAGATTCCATTTTTTTTTTCCAAAGACTAGCATAGAGATTCACCCATTGTTGTGATTCCGTTTTTTTATGACTAGCATAGAGATTCACCCATTCTTGTGATTCCATTTTTTATGACTAGCATAGAGTTTCACCCATAGTTGTGATTCCATTTTTTCAAAAGACTAGCATAGAGTTTCACCCATTGTTGTGGTTCCATTTTTTCAAAAGACTAGCATAGAGGTTCACCCATAGTTGTGATTCCATTTTTTCAAAAGACTAGCATAGAGGTTCACCCATTGTTGTGATTACATACTTTTTGTACTAGCATACAGATTCACCCATTGTGGTGATTCCATTTCTTTTATGACTAGTATAAAGGTTCACCCATAGTTGTGATTCCATTTTATTTCGTCCAGCATAGTGTCACCCATAGTTGTGATCTCATTTTTTCCTGACTAGCCCAGAGGGTCACCTACTGTATAGTGGTGATTCCATTTTTTATTGGGTAGTACAGTTGTCATATATATCGTTACTTGTTTGGACGCATTACAACCGGACAGCCTAAGCTCACCCATTGTCGTGGCGCTGGTTTTCAAGTTAGGCTCCTGTCCAATTACTTGCAAGGCTTGCTACTCGGTGATAGTTCTTTTTGAGACGCATTTTTACAGCCATTGTGCATTTTCCCCAGCTCCATCTTCATCCTTTCTTCCATGAGACTCTTGCGTAAGGCTAGAACGTCTTTCCCCTCCGTGTAATTTCTTGCACGGTCAACATCGTACCTTGTGCTGTTGAGTTTGTTCTTGTCGCTGTCTCCACAAGAAGTTAGCAAAATGACTGCTGCTCAGATCAGTGCATTTGTGGATTTGGCAGAACGACAAGGCTATGAGGGGAAGGCCTTGCGAAGGTATGTGCGGGAACTCACGGATGAAGCCAATGCCCGGAGAAGAACGGAGCAAGAAAGGATGCAGTATGCGAGAGAAAGAGCGAGAGCGTATGAATTAAAGAAGCGGGAAATAGACGCTCGATTAGCCCAGCTCAATAACTCGCTACCTCAACCTAATGGTGCCAACGACCAGCAGGACAACTGCAGAGAGAACCAGTGCCTTGAAGGAGTCACCGAAGAACTCCCTACAGTGGAGTTCCAGATAACCACGCCCCAGCTCCATAGGAAGTGCGGACTAGGGGAAATGAGTGATCTTGCACATGAGGGCTACAACTCATGCTTGGGTCAAAAGCCCGTGAAGGGTGTACAGCGAGTGCCCCTCAGGTGCATGAAGGCTGCTAAGCCGGAGCCTAAAACTGTTAGGACGCAACCTGCATGGGAAGACAACTGGTTCGGTGACATTGACCTTGGTGAGGTAGCTTGGCTAAGTGAGGAGGCCCAAGAGTCTTCCTCCTCCAGCAGTGAGTCTGAGCTTCGTACGCCAGAAGTTAATTCTGGTGAAGGTGTGCCACTTTCCACCACAGGGGATAGGGCTACTCCAAGCGTCATGCCAGAGACCTCAGAGGAGGGCCAGGGGTCTCCCTTTTCCCACCGTGAGTCTGAGCCGAGTACCCGCAAATTCAATCCGGGTGAAACTGTGCCACTGAACAT
>NC_090756.1:54425312-54435312 GCF_036898095.1 Palaemon carinicauda
AGAATTAAAACACTTCTTCAGAATAGATTGATCACCGAATATCTTAAGAGACTTTCTCAATAAGCCAATTTTTTTGTGCAATTGAAGAAGACACAGACCTTATATGTTTCTCAAAAGTAAATTTGCTGTCGAGAATCACACCTAAAATTTTGAAAGAGTCATACAAATTTAAAGAAACATTGTCAATACTGAGATCCGGATGTTGAGGAGCCACCGTCCTTGACCTACTTACAATCATACTTTGAGTTTTGTTAGGATTCAACTTCATGCCCCATAACTTGCACCATGCACTAATTTTAGCTAGATCTCTATTAAGGGATTCACCAACCCCAGGTCTACATTCAGGGGATGGAATTGATGCAAAGAGACTAGCATCATCTGCATATGCAACAAGCTTATTTTCTAGGCCAAACCACATGTCATGTGTATATAGTATGAAAAGTAATGGGCCAAGAACACTACCCTGTGGAACACCGGATATCACATTCCTATACTCACTATGGTGCCCATCAACAACTACTCTTTGAGATCTACAACTTAAAAAATCAATAATAATGCTAAGAAACGACCCACCCACTCCCAACTGTTTCAGTTTGAAAACAAGGGCCTCATGATTAACACGGTCAAAGGCAGCACTAAAATCAAGGCCAATCATACAAACTTCACGACCACAATCAAGGGATTTCTGTACTGCATTGGAGATTGTAAGAAGGGCATCACATGCTCCAAGGCCTTTACGAAAACCAAATTGCAAACTAGGGAATAGATGATTACCTTCAGCAAACCTATTAAGACGTTTTGCCAGAAGACGTTCAAAAACTTTAGATAATATGGGAGTTATGGAAATTGGGCGGTAATCAGTGGGACTTGAGCTACCACAAACACATTTACATAGAGGAGTAACATTACCAATTCTCCAACAAGTGCTAAAAGCTCCTCTTCTTGCTAACTTGCGCAAAATAACAGATAACTTTGGAGTTAAGAAATCTGCTGTCTTTATAAAAAACAAAGGAAAAATACCATTTGGGTCTACACCTCCATAAGCATCAAGGTCCATCAACAGAGCTTTAATCTCACGAGATCGAAAAGCTAAACTAGTTAGTTTAGCTTCAGGAAAACAGGAATAAGGAAGTTCAAGTTTTTCATTACTCTGTTTACTGTCAAAAACATCAGCCAAAAGGGATGCCTTTTCCTTTGGACAGTGAGTGACTGAGCCATCTGGTTTAAGTAAAGGAGGAACTGCTGCATCTACACCAAAGAGTGCAGATTTAAGGGTAGACCACCATTTATGTTCCTGAGTTGTACCAGAGAGGGTTTCTTTTATGATTAAATTGTACTCGTTTTCAGTTGAGACATAAACTCTCTGAGCAAAAGCTCGAAGCTGAGTATAGTTGTTCCAGGTCAAATCTGATCTGTTACCCTTCCAAAGGTGATAGGTCTCCTGCTTCTCCAAATAGGCACGTCTACAATCATCATTGAACCACGGTTTGTCCTTCATTCGGTACCTTAGCACACGAGAAGGGATACGCCTATCAATTATGTTGACTAGATTCTCATTCAAAGAGACAACAGGATCTACACTATTACATAATTGTGACCAATTCAAGCCCAAAAGATCATGCAAAATCCCATTCCAGTCTGCTTGGGATTTCATATAAATTTTACAGGAATATGATATATCAGGGACAGGCTGCTCAGTCTTCACTAATAATGAAATCAAGGCATGATCAGAAGTCCCAACTGGAGAATCAAAATTACTAGTTATAACGCCAGGGGAGTCAGTGTATACGAGGTCCAAGCAATTACCAGACCTGTGAGTAGCTTCATTTATGATTTGCTCACAGCCTGATTCAGAGGCAAAGTCTAAAGCTCTTAAGCCATGGCGATCGGTAGGAGAGATAGAACTTAACCACTCCTTATGGTGAGCATTAAAATCACCAACAAAGACAAAAGAAGCCTTTCTATCATCTTCTTGTATCTTAGCCATAATGGTAAGAAGACAATCAAAGATAGAATCATCCATGTCTGGATTCCGGTAGATCGAACACAAATAAAAGTTGTTATGCCTGCCACAAACTTTTATTACCTGAATCTCATGACATCCACATTGATAGCAGGACTTATGAGAAGCAGGGTACTCGGTCCTAATATACACCGCCATTCCCCTGGCCCTAGGAATGGCATCACGTTTCAGCATTATTGGCTTCTTAAAACCAGTTATAAGGAGCTCAGATGAGTGCCTCATATTAGAAACCAAAGTTTCTGAGCACAAAAGAATATCATACTGTCTGGACGCAACTGTAAGGTCTTGGATATTTGCATGAAGACCACGAATATTGCAATACAGAAGACGACATTGACGAAATCTAGGACGTACTGGTCCCGGATTTTGCTCAATGTCTCCAGACAGCATAAGAATTAATAGAAATAAAAAAGAGACATCATACTTAAAAACTAGATTAACAAGAATTATAACAAAAACAATATGTACAGAATAATAAAAAAAGTGATTGATGATACCCATAGACTATAGTAAAAAGTCGGAAAAACTGGTCAACATGGAGGAGCCGATACACCATGCAAGGCTAAATACCCTCCAGGATTGCCACTTCAACTGAAGGGAGGACAGTAAGGATGGTTTTGAGAAGAAAAAATCAGAAAAAGGAAAAGACAACCTCTTGATAAACCACCAGGCATCCATGGCCCTTCTATTAAGCCTGCCCAACACACCATTTCAAAAAAACAAGAGGAAGAAAAAAAATAAGATAGAATAGTGTGCCCGAGTGTACCCTCAAGCAAGAGAACTCTAACCCAAGGCAGTGGAAGACCATGGTACAGAGGCTATGGCACTACCCAAGACTAGAGAACAAAAGTGCCATTAGGAAGACTGGGTACAAGATCAATGCAATTGAGGTATTATTATCTTTAACAAAACTATTATTATTATTATTATTATTATTATTATTATTATTATTATTATTATTATTATTATTATTATTATTATTATTATTATTATTATTATTATTATTATTACTAGCGAAACTACACCCTGGTTGGAAAAGCAGGATACTGTTTGCTCAAGGGCTCCAACAGGAAAAAACTAACCTATTTAGGAAAGGAGATAAGAAAATAGATAAACTATGTGAAAAGTATTGAATAAAGAATATAAGATATTTCAAAATCAGTAACAACATTGAAATATATCTTCCATTTATAAACTATGAAGAGAGACTTATGTCAGCCTGTTCAACATGAAAACTTTCGCTGCACGTTTGAGCTTTTGAAGTTCCATTGACAAAAAGATATTTCAGAATAATATATAATAAACATAAGTCTTGAGCAGAAATCCAAATAAAATTTCAACTTTTTCGCTTTTGTAATTTATTATATTTTGTCAAAAGTTGAAAAAATCAGTGTTTTCAATTTCGTAATTTACTGTATTCATGTGAAAACATATTCTTTATTTCACGAGCGTCTTTCGTTGCTGAAGGAAATGACTTAACCCATAATTCCATGTACTTTTCTAGATTCCATGAATCCCTGGAAACTAATATTCCAAAACCTTGCAGTAATGTGGATATAATGGTCTTACTTCTGGCATCAAGGCCAAGAAGATATTAGGAAATGTTTGGGACATTACATAGCACGAAGTTTTTTCTACTTTAGAATAAGGATATGAATGCTAATGCTACTGTGTCTTTCGTAAAGAGATTTCTTAATTTTCATTTAGCATATATGAATAAGGAATTTTTTAAGCAATGTTTTTTTTTATGAAATATAGATATATATTACTGCCTAAAGCCTTTAAAGCCCGCCCATAAGTGGCAGAGGCCAGGGACCATGATATTGCCCTAACATACAAGACTATGCCCTAGAGACTGACCATATATACATATGATCAGCACCCAAACCCCATCTCCACCCAAGCTAGGACCAAGGAGGGCCAGGCAATGGCTGCCGATGACTTAGCAGGTAGACCTATAGGCTCCCCCAAACCCCCCATCCATAGCTCAAAAGGAGAGAGAGGTTCCAGCAACCAAAGAAACTATCTAGTTTGAGTGGGTCTAGAACCCAAGTCTGACGTTCACCAATTAGGGATGCTACCACATTATTATTATTATTATTATTATTATTATTATTATTATTATTATTATTATTATTATTATTATTATTATTATTATTATTATATCAAGTGCATATCTAATAAAAGGAAGTTAATCCTTAGTAAAGTATGAATAATTTTGTTTCTAATGTGTATGTTCATAAAATAATTAATTGTTCATTGCGATTAACTACTGTAATAACAAAATGACTCTACTAAAAATTTCCTTCCGCCAAGACAACGAAAGACAGACCACGAAAATCAGAAATGCATTAATCCACTTTCGCCCCCAATGAATATCATCAATAAAAGCTAGTGCCACAACATCATCACTTCTGTGGGTCTGACCAATTACCGGGCATCTGCACGGAAAAGGGATATAAGTCACATTTAGGACACATGCCACTCAGAGGGCCCTGATTATTATGGTCTTTCCTTTTATTATTTTCTTTTAATTTTCTCCATTTCATTCGATATTACAAAGGTTATTTATACTTTTTTTTTTATTATTCTCTGATGATTTTCTAAACTTTCTTCGATATTACAAAGGTTCAAGTTTGTATATAACAGGTTTATAGTCCTCCAACTCCTCACCTTTTTTACTGTGCTTGAAATATTTTTGTTCTAATTGTTCATTACTTTTCATATAGTTTATTTTTCCCTTATTTAATTTTCTCACTGGGCTATTTTTCCCTGTTGGAGCTTTTGAACTCATATCATCCTTTTTTTCCAAATAGAGTTGTAGCTTTCCTAATAATAATAATAATAATAATAATAATAATAATAATAATAATAATAATAATAATAATAATAATAGGCAACTCCATTGAAGAAAATAATGTAGGTCTTAGAAAAAAAGTACCTTAAGCCTCATGTCTGTATTTTCAGAACGATCTAAACTTTTCATGGAAAGCCTTGGACTCTAGATCAAAATCAAGACATTATTGTTTATTCCTTAAGTCAATAAGAGTTTCTCTATCTACAGAGTAAATATGTTCTCATATTTACTCTGCTCGGTAAATATTTTCAAAACTCTGCGTTGAAAATATCCAACGAACAAAGAGTGACCTAAGAACTACAGAAGAATGACCTAATGCACCTTACTGGCCATCCCTGAGAAGCACAATGGCAGGGCCTCAGGTCGAACAGGTAGAGCCTATTCTTCAGAGAAAGCAAGAGGAAGTCAGAGAGTAAGAAAGTTACAAGCACATTTTAGTCTTGCCTTGAACAGTACCTGCCTTTGACAGCGCTAATGGGACACACAAAAGGTGCATTAGCGGAAGAACTTTTTACTTTTTTTTCTCAGTTTTATGATATGCTTTCAATGGTCGTTCTCTTATGGTCAATAGGAGAACTTAGGATAAGAATTCTTCAGTATAAATGGTGTGGAGAAACGCTGACAAGCAGGAAATAGATAGACAACAGGTAAAAACTCTGACAAGCAGAAAACAGACAGAAAAAAGACAGACCGAAAGGACAGGCACAATCGCCTGCAGGCAGGAAATAGACAGACAACAGGTAAAAACTCTGACAAGCAGTAAACAGACAGAAAAAAGACAGACCGAAAGGACAGGCACAAACGCCTGCAGGCAGGAAATAGATAGACAAAAACAGGCAGAGAGGCCAGGCACTAACCAATTCTTGAGTGAAATCAAATAAGATTTAGTTTGGCAAATAATCCATCATTGTAACTATCATATAGGTTGACTTTTATATCTATAAATTGCACCATTCTTATCAATGAATAACTCTGAGATAATCCAAAACTCCACCCAAGTCACTGAATTACAATTCCATCATAATAATAATAATGATGATAATAAAAATAACAAAAACAACAACAATAATAATAATAATAATAATAATAATAATAATAATAATAATAATAATAATAATAATAATAATAATAATAATAATAATAATGATAATAATAACCATTATTATTATTATTATTATTATTATTAATATTATCATTATAATTATTATTATTATTATTATTATTATTATTATTATTATTATTATTATTATTATTATTATTATTAGCCAAGCTACAACCCGAGTAAGGAAAAGAACAGGATGATATAAGTATATAAGTCCAAAGGCTCCAACAGGGGAAATAGCTCAATAAGGAAAAGAAATAAGGAAATAAATAAACTATAAGAGAAGTTATGAACAATTAATATACAATATCTTAAGATCAGCAAAAACGTTAGATTAGATCTGCTCCATATAAACTATGAAAAAAAAAAAAATTCTATGAAGAAAAAAAAAAAAAAAAAAAAAAAAAAAAAAAAAAGTGTTGATTTCTATAGGCATGATCAAAAGTCACTTGAAGTTACCAAAGCTTAGAGAACACCAAAGTTCAAGAAGAGTTTCCGATGAAGATCTCGTCTTTAATCACAGGATCAATTTCCTTGTTTGAGAAACTCTGTTTCTCTACTTTTTTTCTCTTTTACCCAATTGCTACGTTTTATCATTTTGTGAAAGGTTTTTATTTGCTAGATTCAGTTCATCAGTCAGGATCTTGATAGGATGAAGAGATGCAGTCTGGTGCGTAAAGAGGTATTTGCGCAAGGATACACAAAATGTATTTTCTGATTTCCTGTTACTTGAATATCAAAACGTTATACGAGTATATTTGGCTTTTATTCGGCAGATTGAATTCGCATTGCTTTTTATTAAGGTTTATTGAAGTGACTTTGAACCTTTTGTAGTTGGTTGCAACGAACCTGGTAAGTAATTATAATGTGGGTATATATTTACCATAGCACAATATTCCTTATGAAGAAAATAATTATTACTGGGTGTGTATATTGGTATTTTGGAATGTTATGCTGCAAATAATTGGGGGGGGGGGTTACCCATAATCTTGAAATTTTAGAAGTTATAAAATTTCAAAATCTATGGGTGAAAACCCACAATTTAGAAGGGAAACCAGACACAAGTTGAACACCACCTAACCTAACCTAGGAGCTGTGTACTCAACCTATAGCAGACCTACTCTCACTCCATCATCTGTAAATTAAAACTAAATCATTCCTCCCAAATCCAGTGAGAAAACTATTGTTAGTTTAGCTTAATTATAACTGATATAAAGAAACCTACTATGTGTAGACAGATATTCTTGAAATTAAAAGGGGAAAAATATTATCTTTATATATTGATAAATTCTGTCTAAACAAACACCCCAGCCTGGCGATCGCCAGACTGGGGTTTGATTCCTGCTCAAACTCGTTAGTTCCTTTAGTATCTGCAACCTTACCATCCTTGTGAGCTTCTACCTGCTGAGTCATCATCAACCATTGCCTGACCCTCCTTGGTCCTAGCTTGGATGGAGAGGGGCTTGGGCGTTGATCATATGTATATATGGTCAGATTAGGAAATTTTCTTACCTCTGCCATTCATGAGCGGCCTTTAAAACCTTCAAATGAAGAAAAAATATGACCTTATTTGAATAAGCAAAGAAAAGGTAACGTCGATCAGTAATGTATTCGAATATATGGTAAAACATTATCATAAATCTTGATTCTCTTTTAATGATGAATATACGCTTCTGTCAGGAAATTTAATTAATATAATATACGTTTTAGACAGAATCATTTGTTAAAGGTATATTGTAATATAAGACTATTTTCTTTTTGAAAATTTTTAACATTTCATCACATTTTTAAAGAATCATTATTCCAAACATTATTAGGATGTTCAGAGTCATTTTTTTGCAGTTACAGAAATATTAAATTTAAATTAACGACTTTTGTTACTCTCACGTTATAATTGCGAATGAATTTCACAAAAGAATTTTTGCTAATCTTTACCATAATCTGTAGAATCGTTTGTTAAAGGTACATTGTAATATATGACTATTTACCTTCTCAAAACTATTAATATTTCATCACATCATTGAGGAATCAACATTTCAAACATTATTAGGATGTTCAGTGCTTTCATGTATAAACTATAAAAGAGAATTATGTCAGTTTGAACATTTAAAGTTTCACTGATTCAACTACCCGATTAGGAAGATCATTCCACAACATGGTCATAGCTGGAACAAAACTTCATTATTATTATTACTACTATTATGATTATTAATAGCTAAGCTACAACCCTAGTTAAAAAAAAAAAAAAACAGGAGGCTATAAACCCAAGGGCTCCAACAGGAAAGAATAGCCCAGTGACCAAAGTGAATAAATAAACTATATGAGAAATAATGATGAAATAAAATAACATTTTAGGAAGAGTAACAATGTTATAATATATCTATCATATAGATATGTCAGCCTATTCAACGTAAAACATTCGCTACAAGTTTATACTTCTGGATGTAAAATTAGACAGAAGTTCTCTTGTGATAATATAATTGAAGCGTGTAATTATATATTAATAAGTAATGTATTTGAAAAGAAATAACTTATCTTTTAGAGTTTAGAGAAAATGAAGTAGAAAATATTAGAAAAAAATTTGATTTCTTAAATTGTGGTAAAAATATATCAAGTAATAACGAACTTGTCACGTTTAATTTCCTGTATTTATGAAATTGTTGAAATGATTACACGTATTCTGCCATAAGCTGCAACTCTTTGAGGCAAAGGTGTAATCTGTGTAGGAAAAGATTTTATTTTTTTAAACTAAGATAAAAAGAAGCAGGAGAGAGAGAGAGAGAGAGAGAGAGAGAGAGAGAGAGAGAGAGAGAGAGAGAGACTAAAGATTTTATTTCATGCAACTTGTTATCTAAAAAAGTGAAAGATAGTCAAAAGAAATAAAAAAAGGGTTAAGAAATCAATTACTATCTTTAATAAACAAAGGTTCATTTATCAATTACTCTGATTTTTTATAAGAATAAACATTTTACATTATAATTTCCTCACACGGAATTTACTCTCTATTACCTATAAAGCCATTCTTCTCAAGTCTTGGGTAGTGCCATAGCCACTGTGCCATGGTCATCCACTGTGTTGAGTTAGAGTTCTCTTGCTTGACGATACACCCGGACACACTATTCCATCTTATTTATTTTCCTCTTTTTTTATAGGTTATATAAGAAAGATCTATTTTAATGATGTTACAGTTCTTAAAGTATTTTATATTAGTTGTTCATTGCTTTTCTATTATCTTATTTTCGTATTGCTTTTTATTTCCATATTTCCTTAACTCACTGGGCTATTTTTCCTGTTGGGGTCCATACGCTTATAGCATCAACCTTTATTAAATAATGTTGCGATTTAGCCATTATTATTATTATTATTATTATTATTATTATTATTATTATTATTATTATTATTATTATTATTATTATTATTATTAATAATATAATAATAATAATAATAATAATAATAATAATAATAATAATAATAATAATAATAATCCACTGCCTTTATCATCTTCACCCCTCGTCCTGTCAAAGGTCGAAACTTGTTGGAAGAAATTTCTTTTATATCTTAATGTCATTTATTTCCTGAGCGACAGAAAATAAAGAAAGTTGTTAAGACCAAATGATGTCGTTGCACGGAGCTAATGGTCTTACTTGAGTCCTTAAAGCTCGATTCACTCATTCCCGATTATGGCTCCCGATGCTGATTTTTTGCTCCCGAAGCTGATTTTTTGCTCCCGATGCTGATTTTTAGTTCCGTCGTTAAAAAAAAAATTACCGATTTTTTTTAGATAATATGCGATTGTAGGGCCAATGCCGAAGATCGAAGTCACAGGCCGAAAATCTGGAAACATCGGGGACCACACTACGACATTACCTACTACCAATTTCCCTGTCTTCGGGAGCAATCGGAAGTAAAATCGTGAATGTGTGAACCCAGCATAAGACCAGAACTTTGAGTGATGTTTTCGTTATGACTTTGTTCAAAAACTCTTTACTGTGAACGCAATCTGTTGGTCTCTGAGTCT
>NC_090756.1:54437812-54445312 GCF_036898095.1 Palaemon carinicauda
ACCCCTTTCTGAATAGGGATACCTTAACGTGGTGTCAGGGTTTGTTTATCTCCATGACCAAAAAAGTTCTACTAGTCATAGACACCCATACTCGGTTGGTTTGCTGTGACCGATCAGACTAAAATCTCCCACCATCACCAGTCTACAGTTACTCAGCGTTGTGATGAAACGGATCGAAACCCAGATGAGGCCTTTGCCCTGCAATGGACTAAACATTGGTGTATTTGCTGTTATTTGTTATAGAAACAGGGTATCACTTTTAGGTTTATGGTTTCCATAAAACGATTTATTCTCTTTAAAATTCTAAGTTAACAGTTTAATACCTTGAAATATCGAGTACCGCTATTACAAGTTCTAATCTCAAGAAGTTTGTATCTAAGTCACATCTTAGAGGTAAGCCACACTTGGTTCAAGTCTAGATTAACACTTTCTTCGTAATCAGAAACTTTTAGAAATTTCATTATTGAACACAGGACTGTCTGTCTACCTTGATGCCAGCTGACGAAAGCACGAGTTCGACTAACGCCATCTGTTGGCGACGCACTCAACTAAAAGGAGTGAATGCATTGTCAACCAACTTGCCGATCAGCACTATTATTTATTGTTTTTAAACTTGTATGAAGATTATTGGTACTTCTTTGAAGTTGAAGTTGAAAGTTCATAGCATCCATTTCAAGGATTCTGTTTGCTAAGATTGTTTATCGCTTTGTTGCTAAGTTGGTTATTCATGATTTTCATATTCTGTTATTTTTTTCAATCTTTATTTTTTTTATTTATTTCTCTCTCTCTCTCTCTCTCTCTCTCTCTCTCTCTCTCTCTCTCTCTCTCTCTCTCTCTCTCTCTCTTTAAGCATGTTTTTGTATCCACCTTATCACTCCTAAAGACAGGCTCTATTGGCTGATCCCAGCCCTCGTGGACCAATCACATACCAGCACCCTGCAGCTCTTCTTAGTAAGGATCAGTAGATTTGCAGATTTCTGCTTCTCTAATTAAAACTACTATAAGTACTACTACTTCTTGATACATATGAAAATTTTATAATCAAAGGGATATTAAAAATTTTTTTATAAAAGACTGATGAACATTGCGGATAAGACAAATTTGAGCTTTAAATCAGTCGAACAAATCAACCCTTATTTGAGTCCGATGTTTTACCCATTTGATCTTTAAAACAATTTGTTCTGAACACAACCAATTAGACAGAATTGTACATTGGAAATGTTTCGCTTTATTAGATGGAAATTCGAACGGAGTTAATTGGTCTTTTGATTGCTAGATACGGAGTTTTATTTGATTTTCTTATTTTAAAAATGAGATATATTGTATATATACAATGTGAAGATTATGTAAAAGAGGACGTTTTTATAGTACGAAAAAAATGCAGAATAATACAATGGTAAGGTGTTCGCCTAGCATTCGCATGGCAGCAGATCGATGCCAGCTTGGGACCTTGAGTTTAAGCTGTTTACAGGGCGGACTCTGGTGTGTTTGGGCACCACAGTGGGGGATTGGGCTTGCCCGGCTGACGCTCTAGTGAGCATCTATTCTGATGAAACTGGAACTGAAACCAGATATCTTTACCTTTACCTGTATTTTGCAAATTTTTTTGAAGTTGAAAGACAGAACGAAAACGAAATGTACAATACATTTTTATTTATATGGAAGGTGAAAAATGCTACATTTCAGGTGAATCATTTAATGTAAAAAGTATTTTGATTGGTTAATTTATGTTTAGAGAAATCATTGTTATTTTTTAATTTTTTTTTTTAGCAAACTTGGATATTTTCTTATGAACATGAAAGTCTTTTTATGAAAGGCATAGCTCAAGCTGTGACATTTCTTCATTCAAAGAAAGGTAATAATTTACTATAGTCACCGCAGAGATCCCGGGCGAAATAAGCTCACAACCTGATCACGACATAGCTAATGATGTTGTCTCCAGCATTAACAGTGATCACAACACATCCCCATAAAGTGATTATACGTTAGTATAGTTAGAAATTTTGAGAGGATGTATTGTGACCGCTGTTAACGTAGGAGACAACGTGATTAGCCATGACGTCATCAGGAGTAGGGCTTATTTCACCTGGAATCTTTGCAGTGACTATAACTATCCTTTAAACAATTAGGATAAGAAAAGGCTTTAGTGCATTAAAAGCTCTAATTGGTTAAGGTGAGTATTAACCGGAAAATAGTTTCAGGAATTGTTTAAAGATTATAAAAGTCACACATGAATGGCAGAGGCAAGGAACAGGGACAATCCCCTAGTAATTGACCATATATCCATATGATCAAAGCCCAAGACACTCTCCACCCAAGCTAGGACCAGGAAGGGTCAGAAAATGGCTGCTGATAACTCAGTAAGGTAGACAAATAGGTTCCCCCAAACCTCAAACCTATCCCTACCTTACAAGGAGGATGTGGTTGCAGACACTACTAGAAACCATCGAGGGTCTTGAACTACAGCCCAACAGATCGCCAGGAAGGGGCGTTCTCAAAAGGATCTCCTTGGACAATTAATGTTTCAAGTTGATTGTTACCAGAAATAAGCTTAAGAACATTTTTTTTTTTGTCAAAGCGTTTCTAAACTTTACCATTTGTATTCCCTTGGTTTACTTTATCATATAGACATAATCTGATAAATATTATTTATTAGTGAGAGACGATATCCTTCATTTCAATACTTTTGATAACTTAAATGCTGAACTGTAAACAAGTGAATAACGGAAAAAAATACAATTCTTTGGCAAGTTAACATTTCAAACAACTACTTTCATTACTCTAAAAGGAATAACAAACAGATAAGATAAAGAGTTTAAATTGGGAAAAATAATGTATCCCAGTTTAATAGATTAGAAATAAATGCATATCACTCCAGTGAAAAATAGAAAGTGTAACCTTATTCTAAAATATATGATATATATATATATATATATATATATATATATATATATATATATATATATATATATATATATATATTTATATATATATATATATATATATATATATATATATATATATATATATATATATATATATATATATATATATATATATATATATATATATATATATATATATATATATATACATATATATATATATATATATATATATATATATATATATATATATATATATATATATATATATATATATATATATATACTGCTGAGTAAGATACAATGATAAAAAACATAATAATAACAAATAATTGTTGAAATTCGTATTTTAATTGTCAACAATTAAGATGACAGCACTTACCTTGTATCCAAATTATATTCAATAAGATAATTACTATTGTAGTCAATTTCATTATGTAAGTTTATGAATACGTCATCAATAAGGGCCAAACCTAATTTGAAAAATCCTATTCCAATTTCATCCACTATTTTTTGTATTTAGAAACTTTACTTCCGCGTTAGTATAGGGAAATTTGTCCTTGGAAAATGATGTTTCTCAAAATTACAAGTTTATTTGTTTTATATAAAACCTGGTGGTTGTTTGATATATTTATATATATATACATATATATATATATATATATATATATATATATATATATATATATATATATATATATATATATATATATATATATATATATATATATATATATATATATATATATATATATATATATATATATATATATATATATATATATATATATATATATATATATATAGGCCTAGTATCCCTTTCATTTACTATTATATACATATCACTAAAATAATTCCTTGCTTATTTGGGCCACATAACCCACTATGAAAAGACCACAATAATGATATATAATTTATCAATAAAAGAATCTTAAATAGGGCTATCCATTTCATTTATAATTATATGACTATTAAAAACAATCCTGCGTTATTACGGTCACATACGTAGAGATTATCATGATCCTAAATCCAAAGTACAATGCGCAATAATCAGAGGACTTACGACTTCCTGAAAACAAATTATTTATTATAATTTCGACACTAACATGAAAAAAGATCTTTTCAAATTGATTATTAGGGTTGAGAAAGCTGGGTTTCCTGTAGTAGTAGATAAATAAATAAGTATGGCATCTTAGGCGCACACTCAAAATGGTCACTTGGATGCCCCTTAGCCTTTGGCATGTCAGCCTTAGTCGGTTGACCTGGAGACCCCAACTTTGTTGCCTTCCTTTATCAGCTCAGTGTAACGATGGAGACTCACTCTGAATTAAAGGG
Organism: Palaemon carinicauda; assembly: GCF_036898095.1. NCBI lineage: Eukaryota > Metazoa > Arthropoda > Malacostraca > Decapoda > Palaemonidae > Palaemon > Palaemon carinicauda. The sequence continues at coordinate 54,442,033 of NC_090756.1, forward strand.
AGTTGGGCTAATGCCCCTTGACAATAGGAGATCCTCTTACGTCCAAGGATATCTGGAATAGTGCTCGTGAGAGTTCAACCAGCCTTAGATGACCGCGGAGGTAGCAGCAGTGGGGGACTCAGCAGTATGAAGCTTCATCTGTGGTGGAAATGTGGGAGGTTGGGCTGTGGCACCCTAGCAGTACCAGCTGAACTCGGTTGAGTCCCTGGTTAGGCTGGAGGAACGTAGAGAGTAGAGGTCCCCTTTTTTGTTTTGTTTCTTGTTGATGTCGGCTACCCCCCAAAATTGGGGAAGTGCCTTTGGTATATGTATGTATGTGTGTGTATATATATATATATATATATATATATATATATATATATATATATATATATATATATATATATATATATATCATGGTCATTACACTATATTTACTGCATGGTTTTCCCTATACAAAACTTCGATTTTCATAACAGGTTTTGTCATAAAACTAAAAAAAAAATCAAAATGAAGTTGCATGAAAAGTCGTGAACAGGAATATTCTAGTTTATATTGAAAGAGGTGCTCTTATATTATCACACTAATCTACAACAGACATCTCTCTCTCTCTCTCTCTCTCTCTCTCTCTCTCTCTCTCTCTCTCTCTCTCTAAGCATGTTTTTGTAGCAATCTTAGCACTCCTAAAGTCAGGCTCTAATTGGCTGATCTCATCTCCCGTGGACCAATCACAGAACAGCATCCTGTAGCATTTCTTAGTAAAGGAAGTCTCTCTAAAATAGGCGTTCGGTCGATGTATTTAAGGTTCAGATTCTTTTGCAATTATTTAATTCAAGTAAAATTTAATCGTAAATGTGTATGTGAAAACTCTGTGCGCAATGATGCAAGAATCCAATTTCTTAACTCTGAGAGACTGAAGCAAAATCAATTTATAATGTTTCCCTGAGGGTTGGGAGAAGTGTGGACAACTTACGACGAGAGAGAGAGAGAGAGAGAGAGAGAGAGAGAGAGAGAGAGAGAGAGAGAGAGAGAGAGAGAGTTTAGGACGCACAGATACTGATTAACTCTTCCTTTCATTTCTATTAGAAGTTTATTGTTTCTCGGGATAATATTTAGACATTTAGATTGTAAGAGAATATTAAATCTGCGAATATCGTACCTCGTTTCTTCAACTCTTACACCAGCAAAATTAACCGAAGAACGCCATGTTGAATAGATATGATTCATCAACCTTCTCTCTCTCTCTCTCTCTCTCTCTCTCCTCTCTCTCTCTCTCTCTCTCTCTCTCTCTCTCTCTCTCTCCTCTCTCTCTCTCTCTCTTCGTATTTTGACTTCGCACTCTTATAAGTCTTTGTAAAACCGTAATAAAAGCTCACATTTCAACAAAACATAACCTAAACTATGCAAGGGGTTACCTCTGCAATGGAACTGTATACTACAGGGCTTTTGCAGATTTGCGATATACAGTCAGTGAAGTTTCATAGGAGAACAATGGACTTCGATTGCAATATTCTTCTACAAAGGAATGAAACAGATTGGTAATCATCTTTTCCCTAGTTTGCCACTGGGTTTTCGTAAAGGCCTTAGAGCGTGTGATGCCCTTCTTACAATCTCCACTGCTGTACAGAAATCCCTTGATTATAGTCAGAATTTTCGTATGATTGGCCTTGATTTTAGTGCTGCCTTTGGCCATGTTAATCATGAGGCCCTTGTTTTCAAGCTTAAACACTTGGGATTGGGTGGGTCTTTTCTTAGCATTATTATTGAGTTTATAAGTAATAGGGCGCTGAGAGTTGTTGTTGATGAGGACTATAGTGAGTATAGGAATGTGATATCTGGTATTTCTCAGGGTAGTGTTCTTGGCCTATTACTTTTCATACTATATACACTTGACATGTGGATTAGCCTAGAAAACATGCACGTTGCATATGCAGATGATGCTACTCTTTTTGCCTTAATTCCATCTCCTGAATGTAGATCTGGGGTTGCTGAATCCCTTCATAGAGATCTAGCTAAAATCAGGATATGGTGTAAATTATGGGGTATGAAGTTGAATCCTAACAAAACTCAAAGTATGATTGTAAGTAGGTATAGGACAGTTGCTCCTTAACAGTCGGATGTCAGCATTGCTAATGTTTCTTTGATTCTGTATGACTCTTTTAATATTTTTGATGTAATTCTATATACCAAATTTACTTTAGAAAAACACATTAGGTCTGTGGCTTATTACAATAGCACAAAAAAATGGCTCATTGAGGAATTTTCTTAAAGTTTTTGGTGATTAATCTATTCTGAAAAAGTGTTCAAATTCTTTCATTCTATAACTGCTGATTCCCATCTTTATTTCTTGGACAGGAACTTACGGTCTATTGAATTTCTTATTACTGACCATCTTTACATCCAGATCTTACCAGACAGTCCTATATCTTGTTCGTAATTCTAGCTAGGCAGTTAATTCTAACAGCCAGACCTCCTTCATCACAAGGCTCAATAATACATAGTATCATAGAAGTTTTATTCCAGCTGTGACGAAGTTCTGGAATGATCTTCCTAGTCGGATAGTTGAATAGGTAGGACTTTAAAAGTTCAAACTTGCAGCAAATGTTTTTATGTTGACCAGGCTGACATAAGTCTCTTTTAATAGTTTGTATATGAAATATCGGTTTTAAACTTCTTATTGTTCCTGGAGTATTGTATTTCAATTATTTATTACTTTTTTATAGTTTATTCGTTGTCTTATTTCCCTCCTCACTAGCTATTTTATCCCTGTTGGGGCCCTTGTGCTTATAACATCCTACTTTTACAAGTAGGGTTGTAGCTTAGCTAATAATAATAATAATAATAATAATAATAATAATAATAATAATAATAATAATAATAATAATGATTTGTCGACAATTATCTTCTTTAACCCTCGTTTACAGACACGTTACCAATTCTTTTGTCGACAATTTTATACTTTATCCCTTGTTTAGAGATATGTTTACAATTCCTTTGTTTACAATTATCTGCTGAATCTCTTGTTTACAATTCCCAATGAAACATTTCGTAACATTTCGTAATTTTTTCGTAACATTTCTCTTTTATTAGCTCCCGTTTTCCTAACTCTGAAGTCATTCAAGAATATCATCATCATTAGTAACTTTGAGATTCGCACTGACATCAATCTTCCTTTATATCTCCAAAGGGTATCATCAATTCAGTGACTCTTGAGATAAAATATCATCAAATTCGTGTCATTATTCTTGTTTTATTGAGATTCTTCGCTTGCCTGTTAATATAGAACTTTTTTTTTATCGAT
>NC_090756.1:54450312-54452812 GCF_036898095.1 Palaemon carinicauda
GGGGGGGTACCTTCACATGTGGGTATTGATTTAAATGAGGTTTCTGATAAACTTGCTAAGGGCGCCACCAATAAAGAGGATGTTGACTTGACAGAAATGTGAGTCTAAATAGAGTTAAGAAAGGAAGGAGGCTTAAGAGATGTGTATGGAAGGAGGAGATTCAAAGAATCATAAACAATGCAAGTGAAAGCATGATGCACTATTTGTTTGTATCAGAAAATACAAATGTCACATATGGTAAAGTTATCTAAAATAGATACATTAGTAATGAGAATAGGGTTGGGTTACAGATATTGTTGGCAGTATATTGATAGTGAAAGTGTTTCCTGTAGGTTATGTGGTGAATCACGTAAGCATACACTACATCATTATATATTGGAAGGTAGTAACTTATCAGAATTCAGAAATGACAGTTTTAACAATGTAAGAGATCAGGTATGTTATTTTCTAAATAATAATGTTTGTACCAAAATTGTCATAAAGTTTCCAAACTTTTACTGGAACAAATAACGTAGGCATTGCTTGATTTGTTTGTATAATACTGTTTGATAATATTATGTATAGATATTTTCACTATATTCGTTGGCGGGTTTATTAGCATGCTAATGCACCCCATGTGGTGTAATTTTTATGTCAATAAATCCTTTGAATTTAAATTTGAATTTGAAATTTTAATCATTTGGTCTTGACAACTTTCTTAATTTTCTGTCTCTCAGGTTAAGATATAAAAGAGATTTCTTCCCTCAAGTTTAGAACTTTGAAAGGACGAGGGGAGAAGATGATAAAGGCAGTTGATTAGGATGTTGTTATTATTATTACTATTATTATTATTATTATTATTATTATTATTATTATTATTATTATTATTATTATTATTATTATTATTATTATTATTATTATTATTATTATTATTATTATTATTAGCTGAGCTGCAGCCATAGTTGTTAAAGCATGATGCCATAAGCCCAAGGGATCCAACAAGGAAAAATAACAAAACGAGTAAAGGAAATAAGGAAATAAAATGCAATAATAATTTCAAATAAAAGAGAACCCATGAACAACTAATATGAAATATTCTAGGAACAGTAACAACATTAAAATATTTTTTTCATATATAAACTATAAAAATATCCAATAAAAAAAAGAAGAGGAAGAGAAATAGAATAGAATACTGTTCTCGTGTGAATCCTCAAGCATGAAAACTACAACTAAAACAATGGAAGACCAGGGTATAAGGGCTATGACACTATCCAAGGATTGAGAACAATAGATTGCTAGTAACAGAAAGTAAATGCTGTGTTACAAAATTATAATGTAAAATATTTATGTTTAAAAAAATAAGGACAAATATTAATTAACATTATTTGGTTTTGAAAAATATTGAAGTTAATTATTGTTAAAGATATGGATTGATTTCTTATTTTCTCAATTGTAATGAAGATAGGAATTTTCTTCCTATCTTTCTTTTAATTATTCTTTAATTTTTCGATTACAATTTACACGACATAAAAGTCTCTCTCTCTCTCTCTCTCTCTCTCTCTCTCTCTCTCTCTCTCTCTCTCTCTCTCTCCTCTCTCTCTCTCTCTCTCAGTTACAAAATAAAATATTTTACTACAGAGATTATACCTTTGCCTCGAGGAGTTTCTTGTCATAACAGAAGACATGTAGTCATTTTAACAATTTCATAAATACGGGAAATTAAACGTCACCAGTTCGTTTTACTTAATATATTTTTACCTCAATTTAAGTAATTAAAATTTGCTCTAATATGCTCTAAAGCATTTTCTCTAAACTCTAAAAGAGAGGTTTTTATTTTCAAATACAGTACAAAGTGGTATCGTAAATACTCACATTCAGTACATACTCCAATCATTCCCAGATTATGAAAGATTAATATAATCCGTTGTTAATTAAGGTGATTACTTGTTCCTCTCCTTTTTGAGACCCATCACCTGTCTAATTTGACATCCAGAAATTTAAACTTGCAGCGAATGTTTTATGTTTAGTAGGGTGACAGATATATATGATAGATATATTTTATCATTGCTACTGTTCTTAAAATGTTACTTTAATTGTCCAATTATTTCTCATATAGTTTATTTATTCCTTTGCTCACTGGGCTATTTTTCCCTGTTGTAGCCCTTGGGTTTATAGCCTCCTGCTTTTCCAACTAGGGTTATAGCTTATCTAGTAATAATAATTATACTAGAAAGGATAATAATAAAATTTTATTCCCGCTGTGACCAAGTTGTGTGATCATCTTCCTAATCGAGTAGTTTAATTGGTAGAACTTTAATAGGTCAGACTTGCAGAAAATGTTTTTTTTTTTTTTTTTTTTTTTATGTTGAATAGGCTGACATAAGTCTCATTTTATACTTTCTATATGAAATATTTGTTTTTAATGTTTTTACTTTTCCTAAAATATTTTATTGTCTTAAAATAAATAATAAAAAAATATATTAACATTCATATGGTTTATTTATATCCTTATTTCCCTTCC
>NC_090756.1:54463234-54515734 GCF_036898095.1 Palaemon carinicauda
CATCATCATTATCATCGTCGTCGTGGGTATTACCACAACCACCACCACTACCACTACCACTACCACTACCACCCTTAACACCAACTTATAGTCCTCCAATGCTAACTTATAATGATACTACTAATGACGGCACCAATATCAATAATGGTGTTGTTTCTAAAAAGGACGAGAGTTTAAAAACTGAAAATATCAACACACCCCTACAAAAAGTACAAGATGAAATAGAAAAAGAAGTAGCGGCACAAAATAACCAGGACCACCAATTGGATTCTAAAATAAAGGTAATAAAGAAAGAAGATACATTATTGGACGACGAGAACGCGGTAGACATAAAAAAAGAAAGAAAAATTAAAAGTGCAGGTGATGGTGTCAGTAAAAAAATAAAAAAGGGGAATATCAAAAAGGGGGATACATCAATAAAAAAGAACAAAAAAATCACGATCCCGAAAAAAATACACCCAAAGAAGAAAACTAATATTATAATTGAAAAGGAAAATAAACAACAAAAAGAAACAAAAACAACACAATTGGTAGATATGGAAAATGATAAAATCCAATTTTATACTATGGACGACCTCAAAATGGAAATAACCGAAAAAGAAGAAGTATTATTAGATGATGATCATGGTGGTGGGCTTGATAGAAGCAGAAGGGCTAATAAAAGGAAATTAGAAAAAACTAAAGAAGACGAAGAAGAAGAAATTCCAATAAAAATACCTAAGATTGAAAATCAACAAAAAGATCAACAAGAAAACCAATTTAAATTAGAAAAGGCAAATGCGTCTTTAGAAGGAAAAAATGATAGAACCAACATTGCCCTACTCGAAGAAAAGGAAAACTATAATAATAACGATGATGATGATGATGATGATGATGAAGAAGAACTCTGATAAAAAACTGATAAAAGTACAATATGTAGAAACATAATTAAGTGATATCATCATCAATATTATGATTATTTCTAATATAGGTTGTTTGATTCATTTATCATTATAATTATAATATTTTAAATATACACTAGCTATTTCTAATAGTATTAGTCCAATTAACACTATAATTTCGATAGATAACATTTGTTGGTCACTTATGTAAATATTATAATTTTTTTTCAAAATCTTTAATATAGATATAACCAATAACACCAATGATAAGAATATCATTGTCACGAATAATGCATCAGATAGGACCATTTTGAATACAGTTCTCATTTTTTATATTTTATATTAAACTCTACAAACTTTAAATTGCATATAAATATATATATAGTATATCATTTTCACTAGTTAGATAATGGGAGTTCCGTTTCTTACAAATAAAATTCAAGATAATAATGCTCGGCTACCTTTACTAACAAAATACAAAAATAATAATGATAATCATTATCAATCGCAACATCTCAATGATATATATGATAATATCGGAAATGGGGGGAAACTGAATAGTATTGGTGTTGATGGAGCCATATTTTTACATGCACACGTTAAAAGACCAGACAAAACTGCGTTGTTAGATGATGATAAAATTGATATAAAAATGTAATGCAACTGGTGTAGTTAATAGCATCATATATTATATAGAACAGATTTGCTCATTTTATGAATCTTTTAGGAAAGAAGAAATCATTAACGATACTGTTTATTGTTTTCTTGCCGTGGATGGATCATCTCCAACCATCAAAAACAGAAAAAAAAGAGAAAAACTGGATGATTATAGTTTGTTGACCTTATCAGAAAAGAATGAACTCCATGAATATATTTTTCATTTATTAAAAGAAAAACTTATTTCTTTATCGTATCCCTATAATTTTTCATTAGAAAGTAACTATCATATTGAATACTCTAAAAGAGGAGAAGGGGAAGTGGAGCTAATGAAATTTACTCAGAAATTCTGTGGGAATGAAACAAATGTTATACTTTCATCTGACTCGGATGTAATGGCCATGCTCGTTTTAAGACAAATAAAAAATGTAGCTATAGTAACCCCCACATTAAGTAAAAGTAAAAACAGTGACACATATAGTGGGCCTTTTATATTAAATCTATATAGTTTATTGTGTGGCCTTAAATTTAATATTGATCAAATGATATTATACGTTATATTACATTTTATATTTTTTGGTAGTGATTACAATTTTGGTTTTATGATACACCCATCAGAGAGCAAAAAAAAAAATAATACACGAATTAACTGCTAGATTCCACACAGAAAACAACGACTTTTCTTCCATGATTAGATCTATTGGAAATTGTTGTGTCAGATTTTCTAAACAAAATACAGATACCAATAATACAGTATCGCAATGGGCTACTCCCCTGAAAAAATTATTATTGATTGAAAGTATATGTTCTATATTATATTATGTGTCAATGGGCAAATCAAGTATTTTTTTAACAACATTTTCGCCGTTATTATATACAAAATTCAATATAAAAGAGTTGAAAACTTAGTAGCCGCTATTGATTTTTATGAGACTTAAAATGAATCATGTTATCAAAGTTGAAATTTATTTAGAAATTACATCTTTTCCGTCTATTATAGTAGTAACTGGAGGGAAAAATGGATGTCCAAATAATACTGAGGGGGTGTAATTAATAAATTGTTGTAAAAGTTTTATATTATGTCCATAACAATAATCATTTTCCTCGGCGAAACATTTCAAGTGTAACATGGCATGAAATATAACTATAGTTATATCTAATACAGTAGGTCCTATTTTATATAAAGTATCATTTAATGCATTTAAACACGAAATATTTACTGTAGTATTGAATAGGGGTCTCTCGGCACCCAAAACAACAAAACGGTGATCAGTATTAATCAATTTATTTTTTTCTGATAAATGGACATAAATTGCTTTATTTTCAATTTGATCTACGATGCTATTTGATGTAGATAATCCTGGAAACAAAGATTTATTTTTCAGTTGTATGTCAATGTTATTATTATTATTATTATTATTATTATTATTATTATTATTATTATTATTATTATTATTATTATTATTATTATTATTATTAGTAGTAGTAGTAGTAGTAGTAGTAGTAGTAGTAGTGGTCGAACAGTTACAAATTCCTATAATTTCCTCTGGAAAATAATATATATAAATTGCATCTTTGTTTATAAATGCGGAGATGTATTCTTTGTTTTTGGCATCCTTTAATTCCCACGTATTTGGGTATCTATTCCACGACAATATATTACGTTCTTTGTCTGTTAAATCATGTAAATTAAACAAAGATTTTATTGTAATATCATATTTAGAAAAGTAATTTTAAAAAATAAATTTATTGATATTTCTAAAAAAATCTTCAAATTTCAGTTCTTTACTTATATTACTAGATGCCATATATGAAAAATATTCAATCCAATTATTATAAATGGCAGTTACATAATCGTGACATTTTTTTGAATCTGAATATATTAACGAAGCAACCGGTGTAGCTTTTATACTATTCATGGGACCTAGTACTCTGAATAATTTATCCATTTTCATTTCAAGAATATCAATTCGAACTCTTAGGTTCTCCGCTTCATTATTAGATATCATTTTTTTTTCTTCGTTTGTTGATCCCACTAAAAAGGTATCAGATATATATCTTTGTGGGTTTATATTTTTTTCGTTTGAAATAATAATTTCGTTTTTGATTGAAGAATATCTTTTTCTTTTTTTTTGGTTTTCTGTTTGGGTCATTTTTTTAATTATTTAATAAAAAAATATTGTCGTTTTTAAATTTTATATAAATATATGTGTATATCATGCACACACACACATATATACCTTGTTATATATTCTTTTTCAAATCCTAAGAGCAAATCTTTTTAGATAAGTCACACATTCTAAAAAAAACATGACTACTAAATCAAAATTAAATTTTGTAAATGGTAATAGTAGTAGTAGTAGTAATAGTAGTAGTAGTATTAATGGCGATAATTATATTAACGTTGAATACCAAAATGGAAATTTAAAACACAACACTAAGTATCTCAAAGATGATGATAAAATAGGAGAGGAAAACGACAACAACGACAACAATTATAATAATAATAATAATAATAATAATAATAATAATAATAATAATAATTGTTTTAGAAAATTAAATTGTGATTATAGACAACATATAAAATATAATATAAATGAACTGAAAAACTTACATTTTCACATACGAGAACTGAAAATCAAGATTACTAATCTAATTGAAAAAATGGATAATATTTGTTCATCTGAAAATAATATTAATAATAATAATGATAATACAATTGATATATTTTATAATAATCCTTTATTTTTATATAATACACCATCACCATCCTTTTTATCTACCTCATCCTTTTCTTCGTATATCATGCCCATAAATGAAAATTGCGACCCAAAACAAATACATCAAAGCTTAATTTATGGCTATTCAGATTATTATAAATTTATCATTGGTAAACGTGGAAAAAAAATTAATAATTTAAGAAAAAAATATAATGTTATTATTGATATACCCGATAAATACTCACCAGAAAATCAAATAATTATAATGGGTCTCTGTAAACTCAACGTACTAAATACCCACATAAAAATTTTGAATACTATTGCATACGCCCTGAATTTTTCTAATTAATAATAAAACCTTTTATGTGTATATATAGTTAATATACTGTACACATTATACAAATAATTGTCTATTTCAAAATATTCACACTAACTTTCCATTGGATATACTTGTATGAATTTTTTCATATAAATTTTCATATTGTGATATAGATATCGCCGGCTTAATTTTACTGGGTTGAATAATGGTATAATAATGTTTTATACAAATAGGACAAGGAATCAAAAGTGGAATTATGTGAATAAATGCATATAAATGCTCTGGTAAACAATTAGTTTTAGAATTTTTATTGTTTGCAGCATTTATTGAAAAGGCATGAAAAATATTCCTATATATTGGTCCCCAACTTGCCGGTCCATATAATTCAGGGGGCAACTTTGAATAATTAGAAAAAACCGTTTGATTAACATAGTGAATTGAATGTGGAGGAATTAATGAAATCTCTTTTATTGTATCACAGCATCCTGTGTTATATAAAGTTTTAGATAATTCTTTGAGTGTGTTCACTTTATTGAATTCGAGATTTTTTGTGAATAAAATTTGTTGGTAATTATGTTGACTACTTTCATTTTCTAGATACCATTCCAAGAAAAGGTGTTCAATTTCTGTTTTTTTATTTTCTATATCCTGGGGATTGTTGTTGTTATTATTATTCTTCTTAGTCAAGAAAACAATTTCCCATAACTGTTTTTCAATTTGTTGGGGACTCTTAACCTGAACTTTATAGCTTTCGTTGTTAATTATTGTGTTTACTAAAACCTCTAACATTTCAAAAAATCTTTTAATTTGATTTTTAATTTCTAATAATAATAATAGGTTATCATTGTTTTCATGTGAGTACCATCTTAAAATAGAAAATATAGAATTGGTAAAAAATTCGGGGAAACATAAAATGGCTGGGTATTCTTTACAAGATTTTAATTTATAGAACATTTTCCAATTAAATAATAACTGAATTTCACCTTGTGATGATATGAAATCAATAGGAAAATTAATTGTTTTGGGGTCCATCTTTTTTTTATTATGAAAATTATTTATACTAAAATAGTATCGCTGTTTACTGCATCTACAATGGTTTGTTTTATTTCATTATCAGGATTCATTTTTACAATAGTATTGATAAATGCTTCTCGAAATTTAGAAATAAACATCGTCTTCGTAGTTTGATTAATATATATATAGGCAAATAAACGCGGGTCTAGTCTCGCATACATGACAACTTCCCCCTTTCCGCCTTTCTTCAAGTAATATACTCTATCAATGTTTCCTACATCAAATTTAAATTGAGTTAGATCATCATCACCTTCAATGGGATTATATATGTAATCAAACTTAACATTGAAATTAATACCCTTTATAGCATTTTCAAATTCATCTGGATAGGCAATGTGATTGCAGTTACTTCTATATCTATGGTGGATTGCTCTAGGATATGGCTTTAGCGTCATTACCCCAGTGTTATCTAATTTCAGGTTATTATAAACAGTTTGCCTCAGCCCATTTTCGATGTAAATAACTTGAAGCAATAAATTAGGGTCTCTTGCCCAAAAAATATACCCTTCGTTTTCAAGTCCATCATTCCACGTAGCTCAGTGCATATAGAAATACAATACCAACCTCTTATTTTTTAAATCATTCATTCTTCCAACCATTACACACTCATTTACATTTTCATAAAATGGTGATTCTTTGTGGTGTAAATAATATAGTCGATCAGTGGCATGTACATTTATATATTTTAAATCAAAAGGGACATCTTCTTTATCGACATCTAAATAATAATGAGAAAATAGATATTGTTGGTGTATCCAGAACGGGAAACTACATTTTAAAAGATCTATTGGGGCATTTATTCCTTCTTGGTAACTTTTGAAATTATTCATTTTTTAATATATAAAATTTTATATTAATAAATTATGAAAACCCTTCTCTGTTTATTAGTCAACTTCTTCAATGGTTGGGTGGAATTGATTATTATGTAAATTTGATTCATTTCCCCCTAGTATATGTTCATAATCCTTTTTTATTTCTTTTAATTTATTTTCATAATCTTTTTGTTTAGCAGAGGGGGTTTCATCAATCCACTTGAGAGTACTTTCTAATTTTGATTTAAATATATCTATATTACTACTGTTATTATTTATGATATTATTTTGTATTTCTAAGCAATATGATTCTAATTTACATTTAGCTTCTATATCGTTTCTTAATTCCCGGTCTTGAGCAGCATACATTTCAGCTTCTTTGATCATTCGATCTACCTCTTCTATGTTTAATCTTCCCGAGTCATTAGTTATAGTAATTTTTTCTGATTTGCCGGAAGATTCTTCGGTTGCTGACATATTTAATATCCCATTAGCATCAATATCAAATGTAACCTTAATTTTAGGTATACCCTTGGGTGCCTGGGGTATATTATTTAATTGAAACCCCCCCAAATAATTATTATCTTTAGTTTTAGTTCTTTCTCCTTCATATATTTTAATATTAACACATTCTTGGTTATCACTATACGTAGTGAAGTTTTCAAATTTGCTAGTAGGAATTGTCGCGTTTCTTTTAATCAAGGTAGTCATAATATTACCGGCAGTTTCAATACCCAATGAAAGGGGAGTCACATCCAGTAATAATAAATCTTTGATCTTATCAGATTTATCTCCACTGAGAATGGCAGCTTGAATGGCAGCACCATAGGCTACAGCCTCATCTGGATTAATCGACTTATTCAAATTCTTTTCATTAAAAAAAGTTTGAAGGAGGTTTTGTATTTTTGGAATACGCGTAGAACCTCCAACCAAAACAATTTCATCGATGTCACTCTTATCGAGCTTAGCATCGATTAACGCCCTTTCAACTGGCACTAGAGTGTTTTTGAATAAACTCCCACACAAATTTTCAAATTTAGCGCGAGTAATGGTAGTATGAAAATCAATTCCCTCATATAACGAATCAATTTCGATTGTCGCTTGTGTAGATGAAGATAAAGTTCGTTTAGCAGTTTCACAGGCAGAACGAAGACGCCTTAATGATCTTTTATTGTTGCTTAAATCTTTTTTATATTTTTTGCTGAATTCTCGCGTAAAATAATCTAATAAAATACTATCAAAATCTTCTCCCCCAAGATGAGTATCTCCTGCTGTTGATTTAACTTCAAAAATGCCATCATTACTAATATTCAATATAGATACATCAAAAGTCCCCCCACCCAAATCAAATATTAAAACGTTTTGTTCTTTTGTATCATTATTTAATCCATAAGCGATGGCGGCGGCTGTGGGTTCATTAATTATTCGAATAACATCAAGTCCAGCGATGGTCCCAGCATCTTTGGTAGCCTGTCGCTGAGAATCGTTAAAATAAGCCGGAACTGTAATAACAGCTTTATTTATATTTCGTCCTAAATAATTTTCTGCAATTTTTTTCATTTTTGATAATATCATAGAAGATACTTCTTCTGGGGTTAACACCTTTTTCTCTTTTTTATATTCGACTTGTATTTTTGGTTTATTCTCTTCGTCAATAATTTCATAGGGTAAGATTTTAATTACTCGTTGAACGCAATCATCTATATAATTTCTGCCCATTAACCTTTTTACATCAAAAATGGTATTTTTTGGATTCAAGGCACATTGATTTTTTGCCGCTTCCCCAATAAGTCTTTCGGTGTCATTGAATGCAACATAAGAAGGAGTGGTTCTATTTCCTTGGTCATTAGCAATAATTTCAACTTTTTCATTTTGAAAAACAGCAACACACGAATAAGTAGTTCCCAGGTCAATACCAATAACCGGAGAATTATTATCCTCCATTACTAAAATATTTAGCTATCAACTATATGTTACTTGGTCGTAAATTAGAAGTCTAATGATGTATTGCAGTTCATATTCTGGGGTTTATATACATATACAGATGCACAGTACAGCTACTATTACATATAACTGAATAACAGTAACAATAAAATAATTATTTAAAAGTTATTAAAATTTAGCAAAATTCAAAAAAGTTAAGATAATATTTTACGTGGTTATGTTTTTTGTGTAACACTCTTAAATTATTTTTTGTAATACTATTAATAAATACATTAGTCACCGCAAAAAATCTTTTATTTGTCATAGAAAACGATTATTATTTGTTTTAAATATATATTCATGGGCATTATCAATCTATTTTTTTTATTAACCTGCTCATAATTTTTCAAATTCCCGACAATTATTTTTTAATTGAAAAAATGCGTAAATTTCAATAAAATTTCAACAAAATCAATTAATAAAACTTTGGAAAACCAATAAAAAATGTTCATAATATTACCAATGAAATTCATAACATGCTTTTTTTTGTTAATAATATTACCATTTCGGTTAACTTTTTTTTTTTGTGGTTAACATTTGTATTATCTTTTTTCATAAAATTACATTTTAGTTAATAATATTACCGTTTGGGTTCATAATATTGAATTCTAGTTAATAATATGGCATAGAAAACTATTGAAAAATAAGAAAAAATATTTAAAAAATCAAAATATGTGTATTTTATGATATAAATGTAGTTTTATTGGGTAAAATGGACATTGAACGTGGGGAAAAAATGAAAAATAACACCTAATAGGACAAATAAATTAGGTTTTTGTTGAAAAAATAGAAAATATAAATGTTTTTGTTTCATCAAATACTACTTTTTAATTACAAAAATGAGGGATTATATGAATAAATTTAAAAAATATTTAGATAAACAAGTATTTTTTATATAAAAACTTAGTTTTTATAAGATTAACCCACAAAAAATATTAAAATTGAAGAAAAATAACCCAAAAAATTAAAAAAAAACATTCTATAGTACAAAAAAATAATATTTTTTATAGAAAATTCACAAAAGACACAAAAAAACTAAAATATATGTGTTTTTTAATATAAATATAGTTTTATTAGATAAAATGGACATTGAACATGGGAAAAAAATGAAACTTCTAATAGGACAAATAAATTAGGTTTTTGTTGAAAAAATAGAAAATATAAATGTTTTTGTTTCATCAAATACTACTTTTTAATTACAAAAATGGGATAAAATGGTCACTGAACACGGGGAAAAAAAAAAATAACACCGTATACGACCAAAATATAGTTTTTAGTAACATTTAATGTGACAAAAAAAAAGTTTTCATAAGAATAACCCACAAAAATATAAAAAATTGAAGAAAAATAGTCTAAAAAACAAAAAAAAAACATTCTTTAGTAAAAAAAAAAAAAATAATATTTTTACAGAAAATTCACAAAAGACACACAAAAAATATTAAAATATATGTATTTTTTAATATAAATATAGTTTTATTAGATAAAATGGACATTGAACGTGGGGAAAAAATAAAAAAAATAACACCTAATAGGACAAATAAATTAGGTTTTTGTTGAAAAAATAGAAAATATGAATATTTTTGTTTCATCAAATAGTACTTTTTAATTACAGAAATGGGGGATTATATGAATAACTTTAAAAATATTTAGATAAACAAGTATTTTCTATAAAAAAAAAAACCCAGTTTCCATAAGAATAACCCACAAAAAAAATAAAAAAATTGAAGAAAAATAGCCCAAAAATGAAAAAAAAAAAAACATTCTTTAGTAAAAAAAAAAAATATTTTTTTTTACAGAAAATTCACAAAAGACACACAAAAAAAATTAAAATATATAATTTTTTAATATAAATGTAGTTTTATTAGATAAAATGGACATTGAACAAACTTTGTTTGTATATTCGGTTGTATAATATTTAAAACTTTTATTCGTGTTTTTAGAATATTGATAATATATAGTGAAAGTAAGAATTGATGAAAGTAATATGACATTTAATACAATTAAACATATATTGTGGTTTTGTGTAAAAAAACATTTAGTATTAATTACATCTTTGTTATATACAACATCGTGTTCTGTTGTAGATTTTTTGGATGAATTATCTTCATATGAAAATACTGAACACGTTGTGGATTTATTATAGAAAAACAATTCAATGTTTTCAGATATAACCGAACACCAATTATTATTGCAGTTACCATTTAATGTCTTATTCTTTAAATTTGGGTTCGTGTGTAGAATAAGTAAATAATTAAAAGAATTTGTAAAATTACCCGTCTGATTTTCTTTGATGATAACATTATTGGGTCCACATAAAAAAACATATACCGTTAGTTATATTACAATTTTCTATGTCCACCAAATCTATAATAGTTGAAAGCATGAAAGTAGTCGATATTGATTTGGCCAAATAAAACGAATTATTTTCGTTTTTTTGTAAAGCGAACATAGTATTATACGGCGGAGGATTTTGTAATGGCAATGGAAATAATAATGGCATCAAAAGTGGGTAATAACTATATAATTCATACTCTACAAAATATTTTCCTTTTTTTAAAGCATTTACCCATATAGGAAAAGGCATGGCGTTTGTAGGAAGTTTCAATTTATAAGGTAGGTGGTCGGGGTAGGGTAATGGATTGGGCTCTGAACGAGTAATTATTTTCTTGATGGCATTTAAAGTATTGTTCATTTTATAGATTAAATTCAAATCTATATCCAATATATATGCGCTTTTCATAAATCTTTCCCACTCATTATATAAATCTGGTAAACTATAAACCGACGAGGAAAAATAAGTATAACAAGTAAAATTATTGTAATATAAACGAAAAGGTTTGTGTTGATGAACAACCTCAAAAAATGTTTCAAAATTGTGAATTATTGGTAATATATAATTAGTTAGTTTTTCATCATTACATTTTTTTTAACAAATAAAATATCCGTGTATATTTTATTAAAGTTGATTTTATAATATATAAACCGCCTTTCATTTTCATTGATATAATCTCCAAAATATACACGAAGCGGGGATATATTATGTTGTGCTCTACTTGAATTTAAAAAAAATAAAAGTAACAATAATAACAATATAGAAAGTTTTCTATACATTGGTCCGTTAGATTGGAAATAATTAGATATTAGAAAATGATATATCATATATACATAAAGTTTTTTAATCATATATTTATTAATAAATATATTTTAATTTATTTGAAAGTAATTTTAACTAAATTAATAATGATAACGAATATTTTTGTGTAAAAATATTTATTTAAAAAAAAACAAAAAAATATAAATAAACCAACAGACGAGTGGGTTACATAATTACTAAAATGGATAGCCTACATAAATGTTTATTTTGCATAAAGTCTTTCAATAAAATAATGTTAGCAATATTTCTCGTTTTGTTGTTTGCTATTTTGATTTATGTAGGACTCAAATATATTACTCCAAACACAAATAAACCAACAGACGGGTTGCTTACAAATTCCGTGGTGTAATTTATGTCTGTCAAGGATTGGTTTATATATATTTTATCTAAATAATATATTACTTTGATTATAAGGTGTTAATATTTCTGGGGATAAATTAAATTTGTTTTGATTTATAGATAAAATGGGTTTATCTTTTTTTATTTCAATATCAATATTTCCTTCTTTGTTAATGATTAATTTTTCATTTTCATCGTGATATTCCTTATATTCATTTTCGTTATCATTGTCAATTGGCATGTATTTATTTTCATGTATATTAAAATGATCTTTTTCTTTAAAAATACTAGTACTATTATTATCATTATCATTATTTTCATTGTTGGCTCCTAAACGGATTCTTTTATATTGAAATATTTCAAAGCTACCTTTTCTCTTCTTATTGTTGCTATTGTTTTCGTTGATAAATACTTCATCATCACCCAATTCATCGTCATCATCATCATCATCATCATCATCATCCGAGTCTTCTTTTTTTCCTTCATCTTCCTTATTATTGATAGTGGTAGTATTATCCTCAGAAAAATGAGTTTCCCGTGATGTATAATTATCCTTTATGATAAAGTTAGCATTATCACTATCATCGTCGACAAATACTTCGTCGTTGTCAGAGTCTTCTTTTTTTCCTTCGTCATCTTCGTCTTCCTTATTATTGATAGTGGTAGTATTATCCTCAGAAAAATGGGTTTCCCGTGATGTATAATTATCCTTTATGATAAAGTTAGCATTATCACTATCATCGTCGACAAATACTTCGTCGTTGTCAGAGTCTTCTTTTTTTCCTTCGTCATCTTCGTCTTCCTTATTATTGATAGTGGTAGTATTATCCTCAGAAAAATGGGTTTCCCGTGATGTATAATTATCCTTTATGATAAAGTTAGCATTATCATGATCAAAATCTTTGGTGATGGGGATATTATCATCGGAAAAACTGTTTTTTTGTGGTGCGTGATCATTAAACTCTTTTACGTTTTCTTTCTTCTCTGTATCATTATTAAAGTCATTATACGTAGCTTCTTCTCCCCGCTTATATGAAATAAAAGTTTTGCTATTTTCTATTATATAACTAGCATTATTGTCGCTGTTATTTTTTTCGTTGTCTCTGCAACAAATTTCTTTATCAAAATATTTTTCCGTTTTTTGGTCATCACTGGAATTTTCATTGATAAATATTTTATCGTCCATCTTATCATCATGAAGTTCCTCCTTTTCTTGAACAATTCCTTCTTCTTCTTCTTCTTCTTCTTTTTTTCTTTGGTATAGTTATCATTACTATTTTGCATGACCGAGTTCAATAAAAAACCATTTGTTAATTTAAGGTTATAATTTTCCTTACTAATTTTCGTTTTATTATTCTTAATTTCAAATTGATCATCATTATCTCCCATTTTGTTATTATTGTTGTTAATTTTTTCTAGATTTTTTTGTTATTTCCCTTGTAATAATATTAGCATTCTTAGAATTTTCCGAAAGATAATTAACATTATTATCAGCTTTCATTTGGGGGAGTCCTGTAAAGGTAACATTATTATCCGAGTATTTTTCGCTTAAAAAATCAAGTATCGTAGAATCCTGGTGGTTATCTTTATTAGATATAGCCACTTGCTTAAATAACATATCGGTAATAAAATGAAAACCTATATTAAACAACGAACAAAATACCATATTAATAATCAAATCTTTATTATCTATGGGTGTTAATTCGTCTGTTAAAGTGTTTGTAGATTTCTTATTATTTAATAATTCAGCAAGTTTAGTTAATTTATCCAAATTTTGGTCCCTCAAAACTGATACTTTATGCAACATAGCTTTCATATTGCGGTTTATATGTCCAATTGCTTAAATCATCTGTGGGTATTTTGAGTTTGATATTGGAACATTCTGAACCTTATCAAAAATTTCCCGTAAAGTCTGAAGAACAAATGTTGTTATATTAAAATCATCATCGGCAATATATTTTTTCAGTTAAAGTATTTTCTTTGTGTTGTTGAAAATATCAACATTTGATAAAGAATTTATGTTATTGTAATAAAAAATGCGTTCTGTTATATTTTTCAAAGCAGAATTCTCTTTAGATTCATCGTTTAAAATTTTTTTCAATAATTCTTGAAATATGATACGAGTTAGTTTTGCTTGAGATTCAACACCACCTTCTAAACTATTATTGAATAGATTATATTTTTCCATAGTTTATTTTTTAATTTGCTTAGAAAATATGTTATATCTCAATACTTTCCTTTGTCACCGACAATAATAAATAAAAAAAAAATGAACGATAATATATATACTTGTATTTAAACAGTTTAAAAGTTTCTGCTAATTTATGTTTAAGGTGTGACAAAAAATTATTATAAGTTGTTAATTAAATTTTTATATAATAATAATAATAATAATAATAATAATAATAATAATAATAATAATAATAATAATAATAATAATAATAATAATAATAATAATAATAATAAAATTTAAAGAGGAAACCCACAATAACCAGGTAATCAGTATTTTAGTTATCTAACATAAACTTTAATATACATAAATATATATATATGTACTTTATATGTGCTATTGTTTGAAAATAACCAAAATGTCATTAAAATGGCCGTAAACAATTCGAATTATCAGTAGAATATTTTGATATGTAATCATGGATACTGGGTCCTGTACAATCTTTCCGTCGAATATGTCCCAGATAATCAAAATCAGATTCTTCGCCAAACATATTAATTACATCATCAGACGGTTTATTTTTTAGGGGCATATTAGTCACCATTTCCCCTCTAGTATGCATTGTAAAATTATCATCATCATCATCATCCTCATCATAGTTTTGACCGTGTGTTATTATTCCCTTGGTCCTCTTTTTAGAACACATACCAGGTGCTTCTAAATATAGAGCATTTTTGTTTTTGGTGAATCGGTTGTACAAATTTTGAATATAAACTACAGAGTTTTTTAGAACTAGGGGCGCGCCATTGCATATATTTGTTAACGTAACAAAACCTAGGTTTTTTACGTAAACGATGTTGGGAATAGAATTGTCTATTATTGGTCTTTCTCCATTTTTTACTGAAAAATCTAAAGTATATTGTTTTTTATTATTTTTTGCATTTAATATTAATTGTGGATAAAATTTCCTGGCAACATCAAAGGCAAATTCATGATCCTTAAACTCAACCTTTTCATTGAAATCATCATTAAATTCACAGAAGTAATTAACAAATATATCAGCTGAATTTTTCAATTTAAGTGTATATCATTAAACATATCAGAATGTTTATTTATAAATTCGATATATTTTTCTTTTTCTTTTTCTAAAATTTTACTTTTGTGGTACTTATTACTACTAACTTGTTCATCTACAATTTTCATATTATTATATATATTACCAATAGTACTTGGTGTTAATTTAGCCCTAGGAACATTTCCATTGTGTGTCAAATTTGTATTTGAAGCAGTAGAAATTAATTTATCATTTATATGTGATTCATCCATAAGCTTTATGAGAAAATTATATGCAGAACAATCACTGGGTTGATTCAAAGAATTAGAAACCATAATTGCATTTCCATGCTTGTTTACAAACAAAATATTCGACAGAGCTAAAAGGCACTGCCCATTAAAGGGAGGAATTTCCATTATATTTTCTTGGTGTACTTCATTAAGAAAAGCTAAACTTACAATATCATGTAATGTGTGGCAAAATAACCTGTTATTAGAAAGACAGTGGGGCTTTTTGTCTAAATATTTTAAGGTGTTGTTGCTTTTATCCTCATTAATAGTCATTATACTCCTTTCGTGGTTTTTATCTGACTGTCCTTGAATATTCATCATGGTTCGAATGAACGAAATAAGTACGGGATTTAAATCGAATACTCTCATAGAAATATCTCTAGGATCTTGAGGATTATCTCCCGGTAAAACATATTTCAGGGGTTCTCCGTTCTGGAAAATATTATCAAGATCAAAATTATCATCACTATCAACCGATTTTATATATAAATCATAAGGATTGTTATTATCATCATCATCATTATCATCATCACTACTACTGCTACTATAAGAATTGGTTTTAAATGGTCCAAGATTTATTTTCCTTTTATGTTTGCGTTTAGAACTACTACTACTACTACTACTGGTATTATCAACATCACTTTCGGCATCAGATTTGTTGTTATATTCATCTAAAAACTTTTTTAATTCAGGTATTATTCCAATATTGTTATTCTCTATTTTACTCTTTTTATTTTGGTGGGTATTTTTTCTTTTATTTAAATCTCTTATATTAACATTTTTATCTCTTACATAATATCCACATCCTAATGTATTATTTCTGGCTAAAAACCTTGAAAGAACTTTTCCATTTGATATTTGTTCTTCGCTAGAATTTATCATACAGACTTTAACTCCATTACAAATTCTATTATGATTCATTGCTAATATTTGCATTAAGATTTTACTATTTGGAAATATTAAAACCCCGGGAGGAAATGCAATGGTTTTAGAAAAACCAGTATTCTCTGGTGGATACAGCTTAGAGTTTATTCGAAAAATGGATCGACCATGGATAAATGGACCCATATTAAACTTTTCATATCCATGCCTCGTTGGATTCATATTACAGGATGTATGTTGAAGTGGTTTTTCAATATTTTCATATAGCAAACCAAGTTTTAGATAAGTACAAGGCGCACAAAAGCTTTCAAATACCCTTTCATGGCGCTCATTTATTTTTCTATTTAAATGATCTGTATATATTTGTTTAATTTGACTTGTTATATCAAATTCTATACCATTATCAAAGATTTCATATAGTAAATGACTAAATATACACTCTTCGCTAAGCGAATCTATCGTTTTTTCCAAGTCTTGTGTTAAACTTTTTAATTCGGGAGTAGATAAATTCTCTATTAATGTATTCAAAACTTCTTCGTTCATTTTTTCTTTTTGTGGATTTTTTCCATCACCAAAATTTGTAGGTAGATTATTAGGATTTAGAAAAGGTTGTTGTTGTTGTTGTTGTTGTTGTTGGTAATAATTATTAGTATTACCTTGTGGTTGTGCTTGCGGAATTACAGTAGCAGCAGAAGGAATAGATGATTGTGGTATCAGAACCGGATTGTTATCGACGGTGGTGGTGGTGGTGGTGGTGTTGTTGTTGTTATCAAATGGTGATATCTGATGTTGTGGTGGTTGTTGAAGTTGAGTATATTGATATGGACTTTGATTATTTATTCCATAATTATCTTTACTATTATATGTTGTTGTATTCATATTTTTTAGATATAATAAAATAACACATTTGCTGCTTATATTTCAACTTGAGACATGAAACTATATAATACCTTTTGATAATCTCTATCATACTCGTTTCCATTTGAATGAATTATATTTAAAAAATATCGGTATAATTGCCTAAAATTATTTTGAATTTGAATTGCGCGTGTAATTTTATGTTGTAAATGTTTTCTATATTTAAATAATCTACTTTCATAATCAATAATAGATTCAATTATTAATTTTATCGCTCGAAGATGAGGATAAAAATTTTCTAATACAATTAAGGTATTTGGGGGATATTTAGATCGATTAAAAGCTTTGAAAAATTACATATTTTTTATAGGGAGTATAGGAGTTTTATAGTAAGGAGAATAATTTATACTATATGATATATGTTTGACCGGCTTCATTATTGTCTCATAAAATTTCTTATAGTATATTATGAAATTTTGGTAGTATATAAGTATACTATATAATTTTATTCTTGTTTGGTTAAATGGGGCCTGAATCATATAATCGATATTATTATTATTATTATTATTATTATTATTATTATTATTATTATTATTATTATTATTATTATTATTATTATTATTATTATGGGCCATCATGACGTTTTTTAATTTTAGGTTGGAATTTTTTTTCATATATATTAAGTGATAAAAATGGCCATAAATATAAACAAAACTTAACTTTACAAGTCAAAATAGGAGAGCTGTTTCTTTGGATAGTCTTGTTATTACTGCATTTTCTCATATATATATGTATATATTGTATTTATATCCTTTATAGTTTGCTGTTCTGTTGTATTTTGTGTTGTTACAATTTATAATGAACAACCAAAATAATCTAAAAAAATTATTATTTTTTTTTACAATTTTTGGTATTTATACAATAACTTTGGATTAGTTTCTGGTATCTATTTAAAATCTAAACATATATAAATAATGAATATCGATAATACTTATTGTAACGAATTCAAAAGTTTGTATACGGATATAATAGAAATTAGAGATCTATCCAATTATATAAATCTTCAAATCTTTAATTATATATTTTATTTTGATGAAATAGTCATTCCTTGGGAAATGAAGAGTAATATAAATTTATCAAAATTAACAACTAGTCAAATTGATCGATTATACTTTATTGGTTTTGATTCAAACTACCTAAACGACAATAATGACGTACGGTACGAAGAGACTAATTACATATTGTCTTTCCGGTCAAAATATATTGATAATTTAAACCTTTATATAAATTTGAATGTTAATACTATTGAAAAAGTTTTAAGTCATGATTATCCGCTTATATGTGGTAAAATGTTTATAACACCCCACTTTAATACATTTGCTAATATTTTTTCGTCAAATAATAATAGTTATTGTTGGAATTGGGAAATTCACCATAATACAAAAACAATTTATGAATTCCTGGATGAAAATGAACGAGAGTTGTTTAAAAGGCCCCAAACGTTAGAATATCTATGTCTTCTTCAATTGTCACATGAAAATATTTGGCTTTTACCGAAAAATTTAAAAGAAAATATCAATAGATTAATTCAAATTAACCATATAATTAAAAATTTTAATACTAGCAAATGTAAAAACATGATGGATTTTGTTGTATTTTAATAATGATATTTATTACCATTTAGTATCTAAAATATATGTCATTTATGCAATTTCTTAAAATATGTATATGTGTGTGTGTTTTATTATACATCATTTAATAATTTTTCTTCGTCTATTTATTAATTAATACACTTCAATTAATTTTTTGGAGTGCCCGTATAATGTTAATCATATAACTACTGTTTGGTTTATATTTATCTGGGCGTTCCCTAATAATATCAGAAATTTCGTTTGATGATGAAGAAGCCTCTAATTTTACTTCGTAAATATTCTTATCGATCATCTTTTTGACCTGATTTTTTGGTTGTAAAGATCCACATAAAGAAATCCCTTTACACGTCTCTCCTTGAAAAAATATAAAGTAATCATATAAATAAGAAGCTATGGAATTTCTTAAGTCTTGAATAATTTTCATTCTATCTTCTGCTATAAATGCATTTGTTTGAATATCAATAATAACCATAGGTTTGGGTTTTGGGATAACGCAACGATTTTTAGTTTTATATAAATTACATTCAACTAAAAATATGTAATCTTTTAATATATAGACTATATTATCGGGTATACAGTGCTCATAAGATTCACTCATCATTGCATTGTTTATAACAAAATGATAAGTGTAAAATTTTAATGTAGCGGGAATACCATTAAATTTCATGAATATATTAGATTTTTTTATTGTGGTTTCATTAATTACATGGTGCGGTTTACTCGATGCAGATATGTAGTTATCTAATACATTATTAATTTTGTTTACATTTTTAGAAACAGAAGCATTTAATCTCCAACACATAGCAAAATAAGTCAATATATCAGAAGTTTGTTTATTCACATAACTTTCTTCATACTCTAAAATAAATGGATAGGATTGTGTATAATTATCGGGTTGTACACGCTGATATAATTTTATGGGGCCTTGTTCAATATAAACTGTCTTTACAGCAAAGTTATTACATTCTAAAAAGGAAGCTAAACCTATGATACTGTTATTATTTACCAATATAATGAAACAAGGTTCTTTATACACGGGACCCTCATCGTTTATATATAACATTTCACGAGTCAATATATTTCGTACAAAAGTTTCCTTTTTTTCTCTCATTTTCTTATATTGAATATTATACGTTTTTTTTTTGGATTGATACACAAACGATAATTATCAAATAGGATTTCTATTTCTCGGCTATAGAACGTCATACACGAAAGATCATTACACGACCCCTTAAATTTTTTTATTAATAATGGGTGGTTCTCATTAATAAATCTTCTATATTCTCTTTCTTGTGATACCATCATCATTGTTTGTTCATTTTCTCTAACAATCAAATTCATTTTATCTTCTTCATTCATCTCTACCAATATAACATCAAAGGTTAAAATTACCTGTTTTAATAATTTTCTTTCAGTCAATAGTTTTTCATTTTCTAATTTTGATACTTTATAAAAATATCCATTATTACATTTCATGGAAAATTTATGCGCCGCATACGCTGACAATATTTTTATTCCCAGGTCCGTTAATGTATTATTATTACTAAATAAAACAAACCCCAAAATCTCTGGAGTTACCAAGCTAAAGTTGTAAACATATTCTTTCCTCATTGTTATATTTTTGTTTGAAATATAACAAGGTATGTATATAACATGTGCCACAAATATATATTTCTTATTTAAAATATTTAGTTTCAGATACCCATTCTTGATGTACAAGGAAATAGCATTCAAAAATATGTCCACAAATAAAAGGTGGGATAAATTTATAACTATTACAAAAATGAACTGTATTATAAAGAATTCTATAAGGTAATATTGTGTTAGTTGGGGGGGGGGGTTAACTAATAGTCTTTCGTTTAACAGTGGTGGGGGTGGTTTGGCGGGATATTTATTCTGATTGCAAACAACAGGAAGATTTATTATTTTATCATATCTACATACTGGACAAATTTTATTTTAAGAAAAGTAACGAGATAAACAAAATGGGTGAAACTTGTGACCACACTCTGTTATAAAATACTTTTTCATGTCATCTAAACAAATTGGACAACTTTCTATTTTTCCTTCTATTTCCCCATTGGTTACCCATTCACTATCTTGTTTATCACTTAAACCCCACAAAGCACGACGGATTGATTCTTCGTTTGGGGACATTGGAAAATCATATGTTGTCAAAATGTATTCACATGGAAATATAAACACTGGCCACGTTTCCATATTGGTTGGGCGTTCTATTGTCCCATCCAAATATGAACCATATATTCGTGTTAAATTGGGAATGAACGATGATGATACTGATTTGATTATTTGTAATCCTGTAGCATTATTATAAAGAAACATCATGTCAGCCGTATTAAATATGCTGGAATTACCAAATAAACTCGTGGGTGAGCTATGAAACAAAGACATTAAAAGCCTGGCAACATCGTTGCGTTTTAAGAGTAATGCTAGTTGTAGTGCCGTCAAATTTCCATCGCGTTGTCTAATTTCTATATCTGGAAGCAACATAAGCGGATTTCTATCTTGCCAATCTTTCAATATTAATAGTAACTTTTTATTACCCTTTGTTGTAGCAATCCTATGAAATATTGTTTGATTTAATGTGGAAGATTTTAGAAAACAAGAGGCCCCAGCTTTTAATAAAAGTTGAAAATAATTTGTTTTTTTAACACAACAGGCGGTCATAATGGGAGTTAGCCCATCTAAACCAGGAACATTCAAATTATATTTTATATGGATTAGTTTTAATATTTGATAAAAATTACTAACCTCATTTTTAATACAATATTGCAATAAAGTTAATCCTTCCGGTATCACTGGCGTTTTTGGTAACCACGTATGATATTTATTCAATAGTTTCTCAATTCCAATAACTTTATTACTTGAAAATACTGCTAAATGTTTTATAATTCCTGGACTAAAATTCCCATCTTCTAATACGTGGCTGAATAATCTCCAATGCTCGTTCCATATGGCCACCTTAGCCATTTCAGGGGTGGTGGTTGACATTTTGTTCAAATTTAAATACATACACAACCACTTATTTTCAGAAAAATATTCAAAACTATCAACTATATCTTCTTTGTTTTCACAAATAAGAGGTGCCAAATTTCCTTCATGAATAACATTTTCGACCAATATTTCTAACACAGCAGAGCAATGATCAAAATTATTTTGATTTGTTTGGGAAAATATTGGTAACCAATTAGTAATAACCTGCTCAAAATTTGCATCTGATAAATGTCCCAAAAAGGCTAAAAAGGATGTCTTTGTTTTTGGATCAATATCTATCTGTGTAGTAACATCTATAAGGCCACGCATTAGTGCCCCATTTACTTTCAAAAAATTACAATCACGAGTTCCAGCTAAAATACAGGGCCCTATAACATGAAAAAATCCATCAATCATCCACTCTAAACAAAATGCTATTGGATTTAAAATTGGCTCAAAACATCCAATAATAGCGGGTAATTTCAATTTACGTATTTTATACATTAATCGCTCTATTAGTTCATAACATAAATTGACATCATAAAATACGCGATGGGGATTAATATACCATTCTGTTATGTTAAGTCTGTTTATACGAAACATAACCTCCCACGAGTGTCTAAAAAAATAATTGTATAATAAACCTTGATAACAATGAGAAAGGTTGTCTAATGTTTTAGCAATAACTAAAGGGGAAAATGTATCAAATAATATATGAAAATTAATTTTTTGGTTCAAGGAATTTGTATCTATTTGTTCTTTACCAATTTGTTGACAAAAATGATCAATTACTGCGGGCATGAATATATTTGCCATTTCATGTGGCATGATTTTAGCTATAGAAATAAATAACAGAAATATTGGTTTTCCTTCTGTATCTTTCGTGTTAGTGTCTATTGATTCTAGATATTGTTCCCCATTTGTAAATTTACCTCCATCAGTTACTGCCCACGTTGCAATTTGTTCAATAAGAGATAAAATTTGTACTGAACACAAATTTTCGATACATTCCGAACATCCACTTGAAGCGTTCATAATATTATCACAAAATTTAGAATATATAACAAGACGATGGCATTCTGTTGATGGATACAAACGCGAATCCCATATTCCATATAATTGAGTTTTATTTGACATATTTTCTTTTTTGGTTGATTATTAAAATAATTGGCCAACTGACCGAAGTGTTTTATGTATCCACTTTATATATATATAATATATATATAATAAAATTTTTTGGTTTCAGTTTCTACCATTTTTATGAGTATTATTAACAATATTAATTTATGGGTCATCTTCTTCTGGTTCATCTTTTTGTAAAATATATTCCACTTCTGCGTGACAAACCAGGTGATAAAAATAAGGGATGTATGGAATAGGTACTATGTCAGAATATAACATTTTCATTATTCCTTTTGTATTTCTTACATTAAAATACAATATATTCTTATTTACTTTATTTGTATATTCTCTCAAAAATTCTTGGAATAAATAAGGAGACATTATATGAATCCCATCCTCCAAAAAAAAACACCATAAAATAACGTTTTCCAATCATCATCTTTTGAGAGAAGGGAAGGAATCATTAGAGATATATTTAAGGAGGGGTCTTGCCCCATGATTATATAACTTCTCTTATAATCAATGATGTTATTATTAAATACTAAATATAAATTTATAAAATGTTGATCGGTTTTAAACATGACAGTTATAATACTCGTGTCTCGTTCGTTTTCCTCTAATATATAATAGATTTTGTTAATACTACCATAATTTAAAAAATCCTCTTTGTTTTTGTTTTCTAACATATGTTTTGGTATATTTATAGGACATACGTAAAATCTGTTTATACCTAATATTACTGTATTGTAGGTTTTTTCTTCAAATATTTTTTTAAAACGTTCAGTAATATGATGTGGTGTTGTATTGAATTCGTATACATATGATTTTTCTGCCATTTTTTAATTAAATTTAAAAAATGTCAACGTATATTGATGGGATATTTTATTCCCCAACGAGACCTAATATGGGCGTTGTTGATAAAATAAATGAATTTATGAACCAAAACGAAAAAAATATCCTCATAATAGAAGAAGAGAAAAGTTTATTAAACAATAAGAAAAAAAATATAATAAATAGTTTTTCTTCGAATAATATAAATAAAATATATTTCAATCACAAAGAAGGTAAACAATTCGATATAATAGGACAATTGAGAATCAATCAAGAAAACAAGGATAATAATTCCCCACGGAAGCAATTAAGATGAAATAGCAAGACAGTTTCGGGAAGGAAACAGTATTCTCTCTCTCTCTCTCTCTCTCTCTCTCTCTCTCTCTCTCTCTCTCTCTCTCTCTCTCTCTCTCTCTCTCTCTCTCTCCACATTTGGAAAATTCTCATTTATTCTCTAAGATGTAGGATCTAAAAGATGGAAATCTTCTACACATACATACATACATACATACATACATACATACATACATACATGTGTGAACAATGCAGTAAAACAAAAAGAAGAAAAAGCAAAGCAAAAACTAAATAAGAACAGAATAAAATAAAGAATATGCAAATTAATTTAGTTTTTCAAAAAGATTATAAGTTTTGATAGTCTTTATATTTCAGTCAAAACAAAGAAAGTAATTTCACATTACCACGAAAAGTATTGATCAGGAAAACCAGAACAGCTCATTTAGTAGCAGTTCGTGCACAACTGTATCAAAAGCAGCACTGAGGTCGAGCAATATTAAAATACCACATTTATTTTCATCCATCATTTTTAGCATATCATTTACAACACAAAAGATGGCAGTCTCCGTAGAGTATAGTTTTCTGTAAGCAGATTGGTTGTCAGGCAAAGCTTCTATAACTTCTAAGTGACTGTCTAGTTGTTCAAGAATTACATATTCAAGCACTTTTAAAACAAAGGATAGATTTGAAATAGGTCTATATGAGCTTAATTCCTGGTAGTCCAGTGCATTTTTCAGAACTGGTGTGACTATAGAAATTTTCTCAGATTTAGGAAACTATTCTCATTATTATTTCGGCTAGACTAAAAAAGTCTCTCTCTCTCCAATTACTTCAGATCTTGGCATAGGATCGCGCAGTTTGTTTTATTTGCTCTCTTGATAATTCTGGTGATGTCATCTTGTGTTATGTTGTTAAATCGTATTGATTTTGTCTCTGTGCCTGGTGTATCATTAATATGATGTTGAGTATTTACAAATGATCTGGTTATGTTTCCAATTTTGTTTTTAAAGAATAATAGAAAATTATTTGCTAGTTCCAGGTCACTGTATCCATCAGGTAGCTTCTTTTCTTTTACATTTCCCATTATACCATTCAGGAGACGATATAACTTATTTATGTCTGTTGCTGCTTCGAGGATCTTTCTCTTATAGTATTCACTTTTTGTCCTTCTTAGTAGGTAGTTATATTGACACGCAGCAGTTTTGTATTCTACCCATGTACTTTCAGTTTTTAACCTATTCCACTTTCTTTCTTTACGTCTTTTTTCCCTCTTTTTTACCAAAGTCTCTCCATCAAACCAAGGAGATTGGTCTGTTACAGTTATAGTCTTTTCCATCGGTGGGAACCTGGTATCATATTTACTTTTACTCACTTTATTATAAGTGGTCATAAGACAGTTAGCACACTTAGCTCCTAACAGACGTTGGTCATCATGATCACTGGGAATGTCGATAGCATCATTTATTTTCTTTACAACTCCTTCAATAAATATTGTAGGAGAAAAATTTGATTTATGTCTAAAGTTTATTTTCTTTACTAATGCATGTTTCTGTAGAGGTAGACTAAACGTAATAAATTGGTGTACCGGGGAGATAGTACATTTCTCTTCGACTTTTATATCAGATACAATATTATTCATGTCATCACTTATAATTAAGTCTAGCGTATGACCAGTTAAAGTAGTTGTGCAGTCGACTTTATTCACTAGTCGATATGATTCTAATAACTCACTAAATGCCAAAGCGTCAGGATTTGATGTGTCATCCATACAAAAATGGAAGTCTCCACAGAATACTAATGCGTTTTCATCCATGATAATCATCTCAATCAGAGCACTGAATTCTTCAAAAAAGATACTAGCGTTTGTTCCAGGAGGTTTGTAGATTGTTACAATGGCTATTTTTCTGATTTTTGGCGTAAATTTCATTTCTATGTATTAAAAGCTTGTTACACTAATTCTTTTCAACATTTTGAGATTTGAGTAACTTTTATGACACCCCCACCAGACCTACCTTCTCTCGGTATGTGAAAAAAGGCGTGTTTGGGGGCCATCATTTCAGTGACCTTTGCCTTTTCCAAGTTATTCAATCATGTTTCAGATAATGCTAGTATATCTAAATAATTCTCGTTTATCAATTCTCGAATTTGAATAGTCTTATTACCTACAGATTATATATTTACATAGCCACAGTTTATGCCATCCCTAGTAACCATGATCAGTATTTTCTGCTAGTCTTTTCAATTCCAGGTCAAAAGCTTTGCCGTCTCTAAAATTTACTATGTGGTCACTTGGTTTGTTTAACTTTGTGCAGTTTATACACTTTGACACTAGTGAATTACACTCCCTGGTGGAATTTCTCCCCGAACATTTCCCGCAGACTTTATCATCATTCTTAGACTTACAATCTTTTTCAAGATGTCCATTCCTCTGACAGTGGTAGCAGGTGATCACGTGGTACCTATCACGTAAGTTATAAGTACCCCATCGTAACCAAACTTTGTCCCCATTATCATGAATAGCCCTCCGAACTTCAGTATCACATTTCAGCACTTAATGGGTGGTCCTCCCCCCCCACCCCGTCATTTTTTTTTCAGAACTACCCTTACCTTATCTTCTTTATTTTGGATATGGTCCAGGAAGCGATTTCTTTGAATCAAAGCATTTACTACATCATCCTCATCATTGTATACATTGCATATCATTATTTTGGGTTTTAGTTTTTCTATTTTTCTCGTTTTAGTATCAGCCACCAATGTCTGAATTTTGTTTGCCTCCTCTTCTCTGGTCATATTGTTTGCAAAGTTTATAACAACATTTCCATTCGTACCTGGTGTTAAGTATAGGAATGTCTTTAAGTGCTTGTTTAACCTCACGTTTTTTTTTTCAGTAATTTTAGTTGTTGTATTTATTGATTTAATTATCAAAAGTTTTTTCCTTAACTTTGTCAGCATATTCATGGCAAGAATGTCAACTTTCTCAGTGAGGTCGGTGATCTGGGTGAAATTTGCTGCGTCTGCGCCAGGGTAAGCAAGTTTGTTTTCCAAGTCCTCTATTTTCGCATCTTGTTCGTTCAGGGCCTTATCTCTCAAGTTCACATATTCCTTTAATTCTGATATTACTAAATCGTTTTGTCTGGCTTCACGTACGCAGTGTGGGCATAACCAATCTATGTTATTCAGTCCATTATCAGTGATGCCTATCACTATAAGCACACATTTCTTATGGTAGAGTCTATTACATTCACGTCCTATCCATTTTTTCCGTTCTCCCTCCATGGTCTCACATATGAGGCAGACATCGCTAGGAGCAGACTGTTTCTTATCACTTAGGTTTCTCCATACGACTAATATCTTTTCAGTGATATTCTAAGCAAGAAACGCAAAGCTAAAACACGACTCAGGGCGTGTATAACAGATCTCCACACAACACGTCCACACTCTAGCGCTGCATAAGAGCTTCCTTTCGCAGAGGAAACTTTCTCCAAACAAAGGAAACCTAAAGCAGTGTTTGTGTTATAGAAACATCTTCCAAACAAGACAGGGAGGAGAAGACACTCAGGGTTAAGAGAAAGTGGCATCACTTCCTTGTTACTGGTGATCCTCAGTGCCATATTGTTGGTTGGGTGCTTTTTCTCACGTTACACTACGAGGGGAGTTTTTTCATCGACGTTTCAAGCGAAATGCTCTCTCTCTCTCTCTCTCTCTCTCTCTCTCTCTCTCTCTCTCTCTCTCTCTCTCTCTCTCTCTTTGTGTCCGTGTTCTGAAGCAAAAGAAACACTTTATAGAGACCAAAGGAGCCAGCAAAATACAACTAATAAAATTTTTTTATAACTTGTCGTAGTCCAACAAAGGACAGCTAAATACGAAGATGATTAACTTCCTTACTTATCTTCTCCTGCTTTTTCTTTGGGGGGAAAGAGCCAGATGCTTTCGAATGGGGACTCAGGGAAGGGGCGTGACCTGGTCTGACCACACCCAGCGTTTCAGCTCCTGTTGGGGTATCTCTTCAAACGTTTCGGATAAGATAGAAATTTTGAACCATTTCTGAAATTAACGTTTTAATTTTTATTTGAAAAAAAAAAAAATGTAATTACACAGATTTATGCTTGCTCCAGAGAAGAAAGAATCATGCATTATAAAATCCATTTAGGGAAATAAGACACCATGCAGGGTCATTAAAGTTTTCTGTCTTTATGCGCACATGCACACACACACATACACTCACACAAACACACACACACACACACACACACACACACACACACACACATATATATATATATATATATATATATATATATATATATATATATATATATATATATATATATATATGTATATGTGTGTGTGTATTTGTGTGTATGTGTGTATCTGTGCGTGTCAGTGTGACTTCCTGAAGTTGCCTTAACCCATCAGAATCGACTTGTTACCTGGATCTTTCCACTCGGGAGACAAGTGTCTTGAACAATAGATGGGCGTAAGAGTAAGAGTGGTGCCTGGGGGGCTATAGCCTCCTACTTTTTTGTCGAAAATTTTACTTTTTTACCTTTTACTGCAGAAAAGATTAAAAGTATTAAATTGCACAAATTTAGTCTTCAAAACATTCTGAAGAAGAGGAAAGGACATCTGGGAATTTTATGGCAAAGTGATGATAAAAGAAATAATTCCTTTATAGGCATTATTTTGAATATCCATCCTCTTTTTCTTCTTCTTTTTATTACATAAATCCCACTGTATTGCATCTGTTTTTATTCTTTGCACCTTCTTCCAAAAGTCAAACTCACCGCCCCACCCATATCCCTCCTCCTCATATTCCTCCATCTGTCTCCCCACAATCCTCCCCAATCCCCATCACAAGGACGTTCTTGGTTCTCTTGATTAATTCCCCTCTTCTCTTCTTATTAAATGGCTATCCATAATATCTCAGAGGAGCTTCCCTCGCCTTCTCCTTTGTATCATATGTAACACACGTTCTTCTTATTTCTTGACTTTCCCTCCTTTCCAGGAGTGATATTCCAGCAATCCATCACACCATCCTCATCTCGGTTCTCTCCAACAGTCCACCTCTTGTCTCTTAAAGATTGTTTGAAATTTGTGACTTGCATACCAAACTTAAAGGATAGTAAATGGTTTCACAAGAGAGAGAGAGAGAGAGAGAGAGAGAGAGAGAGAGAGAGAGAGAGAGAGAGAGAGAGAGAGAGAGAGAGAGAGAGAGAGAGAGACAGGGTCAAAGCTTCTAGTTATAGGGCGAGTTACAAGAACTTTTCTGCAACCCTGAATGAAATACAAAGCTCAGAAAGTCTATTCAAACAACTTGCGAGAAAAGTTGATGAATAAATCGTTTTTATATTTTCTTTGAAGTTAATTTTCTCTCGCGTCAGTAAATTTAAAATGCTTTAGTGTCAAATGATGCATTTTAAAAGCCATTAGATCTCTACATACTTTTATTGATATTAGATAATTAGCCATCTCTCTTTTTATTCAGTATTTCGTAAAGAACTCTTAAATGAAGCAAGGAATCTTTTGGGGAAACTTTATTTCGGTATAATTTTTCGTATTTGGGAAACATTTTGATCTATTTCAGTATTCATCTCTCATCCGTTTTCTATACATCTTATGCAAACCCCTCCGACTCTCTCTATTGTCATCGTTTGCCCAATAAAATTGATTAATCTTCAGAGTTTATTCATACCTATCTCTATAATCAATATATCTTTCAATTTACCAAGGAACTTCCCGTAATTTTTTGGGGTAGCCGTCATTATACAAGGGAACCAAAGGGGGTCCTTTCCTCTTCGCTCCTCCCAGCCTGATGAGGGATTCAGCCGAGTTCGGTTGGTACTTCTAGGGTGCCACAGCCCACCCTCCCCCGTTATCCACCATGGATGAAGCTTCACATGCTGAATCCCCAACTGCTGCTACCTCAGCGGTTACCAAGGCGACTGGAGGAAGCAGCAGGGCCTACCGAAACTGCATCACAATCGTTCGCCATTAATTCCTATTTCTAGCACGCTCTCTTTCCTCTCTCACATCTATCCTCCTATCACCCAGAGCTTTTTTCTTATCTGTATGTTCCTTTCTCACCTGTTGGGACGATGGTTGCTATGAGAGAGAGAGAGAGAGAGAGAGAGAGAGAGAGAGAGAGAGAGAGAGAGAGAGAGAGAGAGAGAGAGTTTCCCTTGAATATTGAATGATCATTGCGCTAAAAAACATATACTGAAATATAAGGACATGAAACGTTCAATTAGTAATTTCATCTAACTACTCAAATTATGATAATTCCCGTAATGTAACAACACCAATTCCAAAACCTATATATATGCAAGACTAATATTTCTAAACTTTAATTCTTTTCATCAAAGTTTGGTTCCAAATTGCCGAGTTAATGTCCTCGAATCTGTCTAAGATCTCCTATTGGCCAAATTAATCATCCTGGAATTATGGAAAACATAATTCTATGATCATGAGGAAACGCTCTTAGTAATTGTGAGAAATGTCGATGAAATTACGGGATTGTGACATTTACGAACAGAATGTAGACAGGTTCATTTGCGTAATATTTTGGTACATCAACAATTATCCTATTGCAGAGTGAGTTCAGTTATAATACGGCTTCTAAATGATTAATAAAAATCTTTATTTCTGAAGACAAACTCCATATCTTTTATGAGCAGTATTTTATACGTTACAGGCGTCAATGACCTTCGATGTCAAGATGCCAGAAAACTTCAAATCAATCAATCAATCAATCAATCCATCCGTTAGCTTTTTAACTCTGAGATACTCTGCCTTCTATTCTATATCTTGAATGATCTAAGTAGCTCTCAACATTATGCAAAACATCTTGCAAACATTATACAGTAATAATAAGGTCTCATTTCTTACAAAAGAAAATAAAGTTCCTATAAATTTAGGTTTTGCAAAGTCCTAAAAAGTCCGATGTAAATTTATTTTCCATTCACTTTGACGTTCATTTTCATTCATCTGTTATTTTCTAAATGTAAAACTAGGAAAGGTATATTGGTTAAGATTAGATAAAGCTAATTAAGCGATGTGACTTACCAATGTGACGAGCTAAGAGTAGGTTGTGACTCAAAAGCGGGATGAGACCAACTGAGTACATTTATTACAGAACATCGAGTTTACATACACACCAAGTCCCGGCAAAAAGGTCACAAAATACAACAGGTTATTTCATGTCCAACTGGCAACCGGTTCTGTTAACAGTTAACAAAAGAAAAGCAGACAGGTTGATGCAAGCTGCTATCAGTGCGAGGGGAGAGCGAAGATACAAAAGATAATATATACAAAAAAGAGAAATGTCGTTACTATGTACGATCGTATGACACACGGTTGGTACAAAACCAACGAAAATCTAAATGCAAGAGAAAATATCAAATCTGCTGATTCAATGACATTTATTATCTGGCTAACATCTTTTCTTTAACTATATCATCTTACCCAAAGAACAAAAAAAAAAAAAGAGAGAAAGTATAAAAGATTTCTTGCCTTGTGGAATCCTCGCAAAGAAGATTAAAAAGACAACGAATACTGTGTTCATGGTGAAGAAGAAGAATCCACCAGTAAACCCAATATGAATAATAACAGGATTAAAGGAAACTATGATATAAACCTCGATCCCAAACTCAGTTGATGACATACAGTAATGTCTTAGAAAAGACCTGAGAGTAAATCTCCTCCTTCCCTGTGACATGATTTAGTGGATAACTCGCTTAACGACTTAAGGTTTCCTAGAAAATTAGATGATCCTGTGACTTTGCTCCATTGGAATTTCTCTACTCGATTTATGTCTATAGCTAAGACTTATTTTAGGTTCAGAGATGATCTTTATCTACGACAAGATTACTTCTTGTTTTATGAGGAATATATTGGGTATCTGTCGTGAATAGGATATGTACATTGTGATAATCACTCTCCCCTTTTCCCTTGAAGGAAAGTGTCTTACCAAAAGCGACTCTTCAACCTACATGAAAAACTGGTTAGGTTAAGAGATCTAAACTCAATTTGTTTTCTGGTTTATGATCGCCCTAAACAGGTAATTCTATCCCAAATAACTGGCGAAGAAAATCTAATAGATGACTTTTGTGGGTTAATGCATAAACACAATCTGTTAGATAAGTTCCTTTGTTACTTCCGATGTGCCACAAATCTATTTCTCTTCTTCTTCCTTTCGTCTGCTGGAATTTCTAGACGTAAGATGAAAGCTGCGCTTAAACCAGTTGTGTAGATGTTCTACAAAACTTTATCAAATTCTTCTTCTCTTTCATAAAGTCATTTACCCTGCGAGGGACCCGCTACTATTTTACATTCGATTCCTGTAGGAAGGATCCT
This sequence comes from Palaemon carinicauda, assembly GCF_036898095.1. Classification (NCBI taxonomy): domain Eukaryota; kingdom Metazoa; phylum Arthropoda; class Malacostraca; order Decapoda; family Palaemonidae; genus Palaemon; species Palaemon carinicauda. The sequence continues at coordinate 54,495,673 of NC_090756.1, forward strand.
TCATTTCCCCAAAAATTGTTCTTTCTTACGTATAGGCCTACGCATAAGGTACATCCAGAGGAGGTTTGAACTCTCTACTTCAATTTCGTTACGTTTTCATCCCACCATCTTCAGGTCTGATCTTCCCAGTATTTCACAGCACATATAAATAAACCCCCAGATAAGCGTTTTATCGCCAATCTATTTTGGATATTCTTATTTATTGCAGAGACTGCGTCAACATTCATGTCTTGTATAAAAAGCTACTTTATTTGATATATTGTAATTATGGTAAGCAAAGTTTTGCTCAATGTTATGAATATGATCCAAGATATTCCTGATGTATAATTAACCTATATATTCTATGGTACTGGAGCTTTGTCAAAAAGCAAATCTAAATAAACTATTCTCTAATATCATTGTAAAACGTTCCTAAAGCCCTATAAAAGTAGAGTATACAAATTGTTGTTACTCTACATATAGTCCTTACCTATATTATAATGTGTCCAGACATTTGGGTCAGCTGCTTAACGTATTGTAAGCAACATTGATATAATCTATATAGGAAATGCTAAAGAGTCCTCATGAAAACACAGAAACAAACATACTGTAGAATTCACCAGAATTGTGAGAAACAGTAAATCTTAGGAAACATTCTTTGGGTGGGTTCAATGAAGGTTAAATAAGTCTGATTAGCAAATACAACTTTCTCAAACTCGTTATTAAAAGATGAAACTATATTAAAGAGTTGATGTCGTAGCATAGATAAGTTCAATCACATTTAGTTTTTTTGTATAGTTACTCTTCTTTACAGATATAGCTACAGTATTGAGAGAGAGAGAGAGAGAGAGAGAGAGAGAGAGAGAGAGAGAGAGAGAGAGAGAGAGAGAGAGAGAGAGAATAGTTGAAATAACAGTGAATCAAGTAAGCGAAAAGTTTCTTGTTGTTGGCGCTTGAAAAATATGCCCCAAAAGAAGGCTTTGTTTACAAAAAGATTTTCTTTTCTATTGATTATGAACTGTGACGTTGATATGCCACGGAAATTAGTTTGACTGATCGGACTAAACAACTTCACACAATGGATGTTCAAGCTACAAAATTTCCTTGTAAACTAAAATATTTTGAAATAGAAAAAGAAAACCTATGCTTATAATAATATTTTTATATACTTAACTGTACTATAAATTATGATTAATTTAAACAATTCCAGAATTCCATTTGTATTTAACATGGGACTTTGTTAACTAATGAATAAATTACCTATCTGTATTAATCTGTGTGTAATATCCAGGGAATTACTACATACAAGTTGCTGGACTACCAAAATGATAGATAATCGTTGTTATCTCTACTTATAAAAGATATTTATGGATTTTCTATAGAATATTTTTATAGATATAAATAACACTGACCAATAAAAGGAAAGAATATAAGGCGAGGAATTCGAAATTCTTTAGGATTTGTAGTCTTTTGTGCTAACTGAACCTTTTCGTTTTTCAATGGACACAAATTGAATTTGCGATATCTCACACAAGAAGGATTCGGCAAAACTGGTTCAGGATTCCACAGTGGAAGAAGAAGAAGAAGAAGAAAAGAGAGAGAGAGAGAGAGAGAGAGAGAGAGAGAGAGAGAGAGAGAGAGAGAGAGAGAGAGAGAGAGAGAGAGAGAGAGAGAGAGAGAGAGAGGTTTCGTTATTTACGAAAGACCGTTTTGTCTTTATTGTTTTGGTTTATATATTTTATTCGTGATGTATTTATTGAAACTTTATTTTAGTGTATATAGATCTCTCTCTCTCTCTCTCCTCTCTCTCTCTCTCTCTCTCCTCTTCTCTCTCTCTCTCTCTCTCTCTCTCTCTCTCCCAAAACTAATACTGAATTGATCATTGCTTACGCATTATGCAATATTCAAAAGGAATCTTCCTATATTCTCAGTCACTATGAAAATTTTGTGTATGTATAAATAAGAGTAATAACGGTAGTAATGATACATGAGCCCAAGGATATTGATATGAGAAAAAGTAAGGATAAACCAAAATCCCTTAGTAAGTGAGGAATGTGGATGACTGACCTCGTAACTCTTCATGTCCAATAAAGTATTTCTGTGTTTTACCACATTAACACAGTTGAATGTGTTTTTTTTTCTCTCGAGGAAATCAATTAATAAGTTGAGTTCAATACTGAATTGTCTAGATGGATTTGTCAAAAAAAGAAAAAAAAAATCCTCCATAAAACTAATGTGTGAGTAGATTTTATAGCGTAAAAATCTTTTTAAAATATGTTATATGAAATTGCATAGTAAGGTACATTCATCGAGAGCCAAATATTCTTTTTATCATCATTCTGAAACGAATATATAAGAAATATTACATCATGTAATGCCCATTGCCCAACATATGGAATGAGAGTTTTATACCTCTTGAGAACAAACCAAGGGGAAGGAAGAATGGGCCTTGGCCATAATGCTACTTCACGTATTCACTAATCCGAATGTCATAATATTTTCCTTGTGCAATTTAAGGAAGTGTTCGACACAGGGTCATCCTCCTACACTAATGCGTTATGTGATTGGGATCCTTTAAGGAATGTTTAGTGTTGGACTTATATCATATATCCGAAAATTAATCAACTTCATTGTATAGTTGATGGTGAGCCTACTTATACTTGATACTTAATAATTGTAAATATTCCTATTACAACATAGCAATTATTTTGAACCAATTTATTAAAAATTCATAATACTTGAAATATTTCACATTCGAGATACTGATTGATATCATCATATGATAGGGTTCCCGGGTTTGAGCACCAAAAATATATTATACGATTATGTTGATGGTTCCCGGGGCTGGGCACCAAAATATATTATATGATATTGCTCCAGTGGACTGGGCACTAAAAAGAAATATTATACTAAGGCTCGTGACTGGGAACCAAACATATAATATTACATATACTACGACTGGCAAGTTAATCAGCTTCTCGAATACCAAACTCCCTTTTTTGCTTTTACTTTAAAACTGTTACACTTTAAAACATTAATACACGAATTCTGAGACCGTCAAATAACTCCCAGAGAGCAATATATAAAATACTGAATATCCAAAGGTCTCTTAAACACACTCAAAACCAAACAGGGTAATTTTCTCTTAAGTATCATTCCTGTGGTTCTTAAAAGGAATCGAGTGGAATCTGGTCTTAAATAATGATGATTGGAGTAATACACACTTTACAAAAATAAGTATATTCTAAATAAATTACAACACTTTGAAAAGAATTTACATAACAAAAATAAGTCACTGGAAAATCTTAATTCTGAATAAAACTTAGAATGAGGCTAAAATGTTATGATCTGAAATTATATAATAACTTGACTTGAACTATTATATCTGTATAAACCCTTAATCTAAGAAGGAAATAATGCAATGAAAATAATACAAATGCTTGAAATAATTCTGGAATAATACAATGTTTAAGTTTGACTCTTAATGAATAGCAGTTAACCAGATCACTTTACAAACCTATCCTGCCTACAGGGCCGTTTACAAAAGACGTTATACAATACCAATTCTCACCCTGATACAATGAATTCCAAATCACCTTTTAGTCTTGCGTATTTTTGACACACGATTTGCTTTGGGGCACAGAGTCACTTAAGAGAGGACACACTAAAATGCATTAAACACTTTCGACAAATAGTGGATTACTTGCGGGAGAGAGAGGGAGAGGGGAAGTAGGCTATTTCAGGCTGCGGTTCTAATTCGATCTACGATAACCTAACCTTGGTCACCTTATACATGAAACCTAACTGCTATTACCAGGACCTTCCAGGATCGAGTTCTGGTAGCGTGGAGGGCTGTGCCTACGGGCGTCGAGTTTCCAACTAGATAAAGATACCAAGAGGTGAATCAAGGGGGTTTCAGGCAATCTCAGATACACATCAACACACCCGCGAGATGACTTCACAGCTATATCCGCCCACCTATTGTCCCCGAAATTAAGAAAAAAAAATAACATCTTTTCACCAGGCATAGTGAAGCTTCAAAAGCACATGACAGAGAATCTTCCAAGGCACATGTTCTGAAATTCTCTCTCTAATATGATGCAATACATCATAAAATATAAAAGAACGTTACCTAAGCCATTGTTCCTATCTCGCATGAATCCTACAACACTTTCAAATAGACTACGTTAGACTTCGTAGCAAACTTACGTGAAATAAAAAGTTCATTCTTAAAACATAACATAAAATTATGTATATCGACTTGAATAAAAAGTAAAGGGAAATTCACGACGAAAGTCTTACGTAATTTACATGAAATACTTATATCTATATGAGAGGAGCTCATTTTATGACTGGGTATCATCTCTTCAATGCACAAATGAAAACAATATAGGAAATATGAAGAAAATTATTAATAAACTATGATTATGATATTCACTCTACACTAGACCAGCTTCGTACGAATATTTAAATACCAAAGTAGATATATTATAACATCTACTTTTCTGAAGAGGAAAAATCTTCTTACTTTTATAGAAGAATCAAAATCAATTTTGAATTCTTCAATCTTGGAAAATGAACAAACAAATTGAAAGAGATATCACTGACCAGGGAAATCCAACCCATGAAAAGGGAAATAAAATGAAATGTTTAATGTAAAATCATCTAGAGAAATTAATAAAGTTTCTGGCACCACTCAAGTTGTAATAACTTTGAATCATTAAAACATGTCATATATATATATATATATATATATATATATATATATATATATATATATATATATATATATATATATATATATATATATATATATATATATATATATATATGTGTGTGTGTGTGTGTGTGTGTGCATGTATAATCATAAGGAAATGGTGTGCAAGAGGCAAGTGGGAGCAACAGTCAAAAGACAGAGGTGATTAAAGCCATGATTTATGGATGACTCTTTCCTTTGAAGAAAGACGCGTGCATAAATCATGACTTCAACTTCAAGGCTAAGAAAGTTTTGGGTTATTCATGAAAGAGTCGTTCTCTCTGCATCAGAGAGAGAGAGAGAGAGAGAGAGAGAGAGAGAGAGAGAGAGAGAGAGAGAGAGAGAGAGAGAGAGAGAGAGATTGTTGATCTAGGTTGATAATGTTATTTTTCAAATTATGAAATTATACGGCACGAAGAATCTATTTCCGTTTATATTTTTTTATTTTCCTTTTTGAAAATTATTTTTCTTTCATATTTGGCAGATTCTCTCGTTATGCGAGAGAAATGAATCAGCAATGAAAGTCATATGATTTATAACAATTTATTTTATTTCTTCCTATTTCTTTTTGTGTGTGTGTGTGTGTGAATGTATACTGTAACATTATTGCTTTAATTTTTCTAAATTATTTAAGTTTTTATAGATGTATAAGGTTTATTATACTGTAGACTTATTGTTTACTTTTTTTTTTTGATAGTTTGTCTTTTCACTGGTGGTTATGTTAGTGTTTATAATGGACTAACGGCTGTTTTATATTTTCAAGTGGTGTGGATTACGTGGCTGCGCTCTTGCGTGAACGGAGTTTTGGAGGGGCTTATTTTGAGGATGGTTCCTTAGTGTGTTTCTGAGCCTCCAACATTGAGGGGCACGACATTTACTACTGGATTATATTTAATCCTCGCCATTGCAGAGCTACAGTGTGAAGCTATTTAGCTTTTTGGATATCCTTTCTCTGCAGCAAGGACCCAGATCATCTTAACATTTTGTGCACTGCCCTTGGTTCAGTAAAAGCCAAGGGGACCTCTCTGTCCCAAGGTAATAATATTTATGCCTATTTAAGTATCGCAATCACGACCTGTCAGCTGACGTCATTACTGGAGCTTGTGAAAGCCTTTCAATCAAACCAGCCATCGTCCACTAGATAGGGATATTTAGTTTGTATTTGTTAGGTTGTTCTCACTTTTCGTTGGCCTTCTCCTTTCTGGACCCTCTCTCCATTTAGTATGCACGTGTTGATGACCTTTCCGTAATTGTATAATTGTTTTCTTTTACAGGGAGTTAAGATTGAGTGTGTATCATTTATTAATGTATTATTGTGGTTCAGGTGTTATTTCTGTCTAGTTATTATGTATTAAAATTAAGGAAATTTTGGTGGTATTTTCTTTGTCCCCTTGAGTTGACTTTGCACTCGTATTGATGTTTTGGTTACTATTCCACCTTCAGTGGATTTAGTACTGTATGATGGTGAATACTATTTGAAAAGTGTAGTGTTTTGTGTGGTGGTCAAAGCCAGCCATCACAAGTGGCGACCGTGGCAGGATATTTCGTTCCTGAGTATTCACCAGTGTTTGTGCAAAGTTAATTCTTGGGGAAATTTTTCAGGCAGTGTATTTTCACCTCCTCGGTGTTGTTTTGTGCAAATTTAGTATTTTGTTTGAATAAGTAATCATGGTTGTTAACGTACTAGAACTCCTTGGAGGAGAGGGATGGCAAGAGAGGTTGGCAGAGTTAAATAGGGAAGACTTGGAAATTGTAGCAGAACATTTTGAATTGGAATATGATGTGTCCATAAGAAAGGGTGTATTGCTATTGCTCATTTATGATTATGTTAAAACTGTAAAGACAGGTGGGGAACAAGAGGTGAAACCGGATGAAGTAGTGTCTATAGAAATTTTGGATAAGCAGATTGTCCTGAGACAAATGGAATTTGAAATGGAAAAGTTTAAGGCAGGGGAAAGAGAAAAAGAGAGGCAGCATGAGATTGCCATGAGAAACCCAGGTTCTTTTTCCCCCGCCCATTCCCCAAATAGGTTAGTAACTCCTGCTATCAATTTATCGCAGGCTCTCAAATTTGTACCTAAATTTGAAGAAAATAATGTAGCAGAATTTTTTGTATCGTTTGAGAGGATTGCTGCAAGGTTGGAGTGGCCCCAAGAGTATTGGACCACTCTTATACAAAGTAAATTGGTTGGAAGAGCTCAGAGGGTATATGTAACGCTGGAGGAGGATCTATCAGCAGATTATGAGAGTGTGAAGGCTATTGTCTTGAAGGCCTATGAGTTAGTCCCTGAAGCTTATAGGCAACGCTTTCGAGACTTAGAAAAATGTAGGGAACAAACTTTTGTTGAATTTGCCAGGGCGAAGGAACAGTATGCTAGCGATTGGTTTAAGTCCAAGGAGGTGGGAGATTTTGAGAAATTGAAGGAGTTAATGTTGGTGTAGGAGTTTAAGAGGTGTGTCCCGGATAAGCTGAAGGTCCACCTCGAAGAGTTAAAACTCGAGACTGTTCAGGAGGTAGCCATCGCTAGTGACGAATATTGCTTGTCTCATAAGAGTGAGTTAGGGGGAGTAACGACAAAGGTGAATTCTGGTTGGGTTAAGATGGGTAGGAATAATAATGCTAATCCTAATAATAATGCTAAGGTATTTAGTAGAAATAATCAGGGAAGTAATAATAATCAGGGTAATGCTAATAATAATTTTTCTCCTAACAGAGGCAATAGGCCAAATATATACAATCCAGAGAAATTGAAAACATTGACTTGCTTCTTTTGCAATAAGAAGGGGCACGTAAAGAGTATGTGTTATGCGTTTAGAAAATCTCAAAATGCTAATGTTAGGCCAGTGATGGGCGTGGAAGAGAGAGAGAGAGAACCTACCCCAACAACATCCGCTGATCAATGACTACCTGGTTGTTTTGACAGATATTTGTCCTTCGGTAGTGTCTCCTTCGCCAATTCGTCCGAGAAAAGACGAGTGCGTATTTTGCGTGATACAGGTGCAGCTCAGTCTTTGATACTAAGGGAGGCATTACCTTGTAATTTTGTACCCAAAAGTGGGGAATTTGTGTTATTGGCTGGTTTTCCCGATTCCGTAAAGTCATATGCTATTGAAAATTTTAATTTAATCTGCCCTTCCTTTGCAGGAGATTTGAAATTGGCCATAGTTGATAAATTCCCGGTTAAGGAGGTTGATGTTGATGTTGGGAATGATGTGGCTATGAAGAATAATAATTGTCCGATATTGATAAACCCTGATAGTGAAGTAGCAGCAGTTACTCGTTCTAGTGCTAGAATTGTTGACGCTGCAGAGTCAACAATTGATGTAGATTTAAGTAGTTTAGATCGTAGTGATAGCCTAGCTGTAGATCTTGGAATGTTAACGGACAAGGTAAATTGGACCACTGAAGAGCTAATCAAAGCCCAGAAAAAGGAGTTTTGGGAACTCCCTATCGAGTCAGGGGAGGTGTCTGATATGACTGGTCCCAAATTTAAGATATTTAATAATATTTTATATAGGTTGAGTAGGCCTATTGGGGTGGATAATGTTGATTATGAAATTGTGAAACAGATAATGGTTCCTTTTGGTTACAGGAAGGAGTTAATGTCATTGGCGCACGAAAGTGGTCTGGCCGGCCATTTTGGAATTCATAAAACTTCTTGCAAATTGTTAGGGAATTATTATTGGCCGAAGTTGAAGGCAGATGTAAAGAAGTTTGTCAATAGTTGTGATGTGTGCCAGAGGGTCGGTAAACCCAATCAGCGGATTCCAAAATCGCCTCTGTCCTATTCCTGTAGTTTCCGAACCTTTTAAGGAAGTCATTATTGATGTGGTTGGACCATTACCGAAGACGCGTAGTGGTAATGAGTATATTTTGACAATCATGGATAGGATGTCTCGATATCCCGAGGCAATACCACTACGTACAATAAAAAGTGTTAAAATTGTAGATGTACTAATTGACTTTTTTACCAGGTTTGGGATGCCTAAGATTATTCAATCGGATTGTGGTTCTAATTTTGTTAGCAGGTATTTCAGAGATAAAATGGCAGAGTTAAATATAAAACATGTGACCTCTTCTCCATATCATCCGGAAAGCCAGGGAGCTCTGGAGGGATTTCATCAGACCCTGAAATCCATGGTAAAGAAATATTGTTTGATTAATGGTTCTGAATGGGATAAGGAATTACCTTATTTGTTGTTCGCTTTTCGTTCTGTCCCAAGTCAGTCTTTAGGTTTTTTGCCTTTCAGCCTTGTGTTTGGCCATTGTGTTCGAGGTCCTCTTGATGTGGTTCGTGAGTCTTGGGAGGGAGATGTCCCTGAGGTTAATTTATTGGATTATGTGTCTAATCTAGGCGATAAATTAACCAAGGCTTGGAAATTTGCGGGTGAAAACTTATTATGTAGCCAAAAAAGAATGAAGTTTTTCTTTGATAGGAGGTCCAAGGCACGCGACTTTGCGGTAGGCGATAAAGTATTGGTTTTGTTACCCTTCCCAGGGAATCCATTGAAAGCTTCTTTTTCAGGTCCTTGGAAAATTTTGAAAAAAGTAAGTGAAGTTAACTATTTAGTGGAGACACCTCAAAGAAGGAAACCTTTTCAACTGTGTCATGTAAATATGTTGAAAGCTTATATGGAACGGGAAAAAGTCATTCCTGTGGCAACTATTGGGAACACGGTAGATTCTGAGAACAATAACCATTTTTCTTTTTCAGAGGGGGGAGGGTATTGATGATAATTGTTTTAATGGATGTGAATGGCGGTCGGATAATAGAAAGTCTTTGGAAAAATTTTCGGGAGTAATTTCACATTTAGGTAAGGAAGAACAAAGGTCTTTGAAAAATTTAGTATCTAATTACAAAGAATTATTTTCGGATGTACCGGGTAGGACTTCGGTTCTTGAACATGATGTAGAGGTAGGTAGCGCCACTCCTGTGAAACAATCTCCTTACAGGTTGAATCCCTTCAAAAATGAGGTTGTAGCAAAGGAAGTGGATTATATGCTAAAACATGACCTAATTGAACCTAGTCAAAGTCCTTGGTCATCACCTGTTGTATTGGTCAAGAAATCCGACGGTGATTTCAGGTTATGTTTTGATTACCGTAAGTTGAATGAGTTATCTAAATCTGATTGTTATCCATTACCTCGAATTGAGGATTGTATTGATCGAATGGGGAAGGCCAAATATATTAGCAAATTCGATTTGTTGAAAGGTTATTGGCAAGTTCCTCTTTCAAAGCGGGCAAGGGCCCTGTCTGCTTTTGTAACACCACAGGGATTGTTTCAATGTAAAGTTATGCCGTTTGGTATGAAGAACGCGGCTGCTACCTTTCAGAGGTTAATGAATACTTTAGTCCATGGTTTAGAAGGATGTGTTGTGTATATTGATGATATTGTTATTTATAGCGATGATTGGGAAACCCATTTAAAACGTATTAGGGCACTATTTGAGGTGTTGAAAAAGGCAAATTTGGTAATTAATTTAAAGAAAAGCGATTTCGCAAAGGCGAAGGTGGTATATTTGGGTCATGAGGTTGGTAATGGTAAAGTTGCTCCTAACCAGGCCAATATCGAAAGTATTGAAAATATGGTAGTCCCTAAATGTAGGAGGGATGTCCGAAGATTCCTTGGTTTGAGTGGGTACTACCGAAGGTTTGTTAGGAATTTTTCGGATATAGCCGATCCGTTAACAAATCTCTTGAGAAAGAATGTAGCATTTGTCTGGACGAATGAAACGCAAAGGGCTTTTGATAATTTAAAAAGTTTTAATTAATTTCCCTGTCTTGAGAGCTCTTGATTTTGACCTTCCTTTTTCTCTTGCCACGGATGCAAGTGACGTTGGTGTAGGAGCGGTGTTGTTGCAGAATGACGAGCAGGGAGTTTCTCATCCTGTCGCATTCTTTTCAAAAAAATTGTCCTCCGCCCAACGTAGGTATTCAACTGTGGAGAAAGAGACACTTGCGTTAATATTCGCTATTAATCATTTTCAGGTTTATCTCTCCTCCTCAGATACACCTATTAAGGTCTTGACAGACCATAATCCCCTGACCTTCATCAGCAGATACAAAAATAAAAATCAACGATTGATGAGGTGGAGTCTCATGCTGCAAGAGTGGAATTTAGAATTTTCCCACATCCCAGGAAAAGATAATATTGTTGCCGATTTTCTCTCTCGCAGCGTTGAATATTAGTTGATTGACAGAGGGCTATGCAGTTATTAAAGGTAGTATCTGTATCGCTCTAATTATGGTGTGTGTGCTGTTGAAGGGGGCACGTAGTGAGTAGAAGTAAATGTATATTTAAGATTTATTAATCATGGTTTGTTTACAGAAGACTATAATGTTCTGGGTATATGATATAGGATCTTTAAGGTTAAAAGGTGAGGGTGATCACTGGTACTTTCCAATGATTGATTAATTAGATGGGTCATGGGCTCACGGGTCTGTAGCACAACAGCCGTTTTTTAGGCGCTACAGGCTGGTGTATGAGTGGTACCCTAGACTGAGTTAAGGTTAATCTACTAAGGTTTAGAAGTGTCAGGTACGATAAGGTTTATAGTAAGCTAAGAAAAGAGATAGGCACTAATCTGGTATTCTGTATTTTCAGGCTAATAATTACGCTTCATCGAGTTTGTTTGTTTGTTTGCGCAGGGGAGTCTTGTGGTGGTCTTCTCTGTGTCGTTCGGTGTGTGTGTATTTATTGGACACTATGGTTATAAGTGTGATATATAACTCTGAAATAGACAGTGGTTTTTGTGATCAACATTTATTGATAGTGAGTGATGTGTATCCCTGAAAATGAACAGTGTATTGAGTGTGGAAAAGGTTATAGCTTTTGGACTATAATTACAGAATCCGGTTGTTAGTGCAATGACTCTTAATTAAGTTTATTAACGATATGAGTGATGTGAAATTTTTAGGTTGGGTACCTATTTATCAGATGGTGATGTTTTGGTTTTCTGGTTTTGGAAAGTTTACTTGTGATTAATTTAGGTTTAAGATTTTTTTTTAGTATTGGTTATATATTGCTATCCTTGTGAGCTGCAAACCTTGGTACTTGCCCCCCTCTTTCCTTTTGTTTGTCATGTTTTTGCAGTTTGTTTAATATTTAATATTTTTGAGTGTTGGTTTAATATTTCATTATGTGATAACCTGTATGTTATAATTCAAATCACTTTGAAAAAAAAAAAAAAAATTGAATTTTTTTTTTTTTGGTTGGGTGAGGAGGTGTAACATTATTGCTTTAATTTTTCTAAATTATTTAAGTTTTTATAGATGTATAAGGTTTATTATACTGTAGACTTATTGTTTACTTTTTTTTTTTTGATAGTTTGTCTTTTCACTGGTGGTTATGTTAGTGTTTATAATGGACTAACGGCTGTTTTATATTTTCAAGTGGTGTGGATTACGTGGCTGCGCTCCTGCGTGAACGGAGTTTTGGAGGGGCTTTTTTTGAGGATGGTTCCTTAGTGTGTTTCTGAGCCTCCAACATTGAAGGGCACGACATTTACTACTGGATTATATTTACTCCTCGCCATTGCAGAGCTACAGTGTGAAGCTATTTAGCTTTTTGGATATCCTTTCTCTGCAGCAAGGACCCAGATCATCTTAACATTTTGTGCACTGCCCTTGGTTCAGTAAAAGCCAAGGGGACCTCTCTGTCCCAAGGTAATAATATTTATGCCTATTTAAGTATCGCGATCACGACCTGTCAGCTGACGTCATTACTGGAGCTTGTGAAAGCCTTTCAATCAAACCAGCCATCGTCCACTAGATAGGGATATTTAGTTTGTATTTGTTAGGTTGTTCTCACTTTTCGTTGGCCTTCTCCTTTCTGGACCCTCTCTCCGTTTAGTATGCATGTGTTGATGACCTTTCCGTAATTGTATAATTGTTTTCTTTTACAGGGAGTTAAGATTGAGTGTGTATCATTTATTAATGTATTATTGTGGTTCAGGTGTTATTTCTGTCTAGTTATTATGTATTAAAATTAAAGAAATTTTGGTGGTATTTTCTTTGTCCCCTTGAGTTGACTTTGCACTCGTATTGATGTTTTGGTTACTATTCCACCTTCAGTGGATTTAGTACTGTATGATGGTGAATACTATTTGAAAAGTGTAGTGTTTTGTGTGGTGGTCAAAGCCAGCCATCACAATACATAAAAAGGGATCTTAGAAATTACAGTACACTTGAATCAAACAATAGTTTAGGACTAAACTTATGGAAATTAAGACCAGTCAAGTAGAGCTCACCTAAGAACATGAGATATAGGCTTTGACCTAAAGTTGATTCTTCCGAAAAGGATAACACAGGTAGGCTAAAACTGTCCCTTTGCTTCTGCTGATTAAGACGTCCCGGAATTCTTTTAATGCTTCTGTTATTCCCACCTCTTGTAATACACGCCTTCGTCAGTTATATGGCAGGAAAGTCTTCAGCGTGTCCTTTTTCTTGGTTTATTCAGGACTGGGGAAGTAAAATGCACTTGGATGCTTGTACTGTTAGCCTTTCGCTCCTTAGATATTTAGTAAACAAATAAGTCAGAATACACCAGGGATCCCGTTGCCAAACATCAGACAGAGGAACGAAACAATTGAAGGAAATAAGCTTATGAAAATGACATCAGGAGATTCGTGTCACTGTCTCATCTCTTGTTATCACCGGATGTATGGGAAATATTACATAAAAGATGATAGTATGGGAAAGGATAGAAGGGGATAATCCTTTTAGCATTAATCAAAATTTCTCCTGTATCATATATTCTCAATTAACTGATAACTTTGGTTAGTTTATTAATATTGGAAATGGTCCCATTCTCATAGATTATCTCACCGACAAAGACTGACTTAACAACTAATAATTTTTTTCTTTGTTCATGAATGAAGAAAATTTGCTGTAGTCTCTTTTGTCAACGGACAATGGATTTATGAAGGTGGAAGAAAAATCCTAATTCCCTCGATTTAGATATCTGAATTTGTGAACGACATTTATATGTACCAGAAGAGAGAGAGAGAGAGAGAGAGAGAGAGAGAGAGAGAGAGAGAGAGAGAGAGAGAGAGAGAGATATTTAAACCAAGTATTGGTAACCCTTGCATTAACGCTCTTCCACATCCGGTTTTTTAGAAATACTTATTCGAATATATCTATATTTTTATCAAAACCGCTTTTTTATCAGATGTCCTGCCAAAGGGCAAGACATTAATTGTCTTTTAGCCTCCTCGGCTCATCTTTAATCTCCTTTTTGTCCTTATTTAGAAAATGTTGAATCTTGTACGACTTCATCCATAGCAATATTCCCAAGAGGAATAAGGCAATGAGTTTTATTCATTCCAGGAAAAATGAACACTTCTTGAGGTTTAATTGTCTTCCCGGAATCTTCTACTGTACAATGTCAATTGGAGTACCACGTTCTGAATCCTCATCCGTAGAAAGAGAACCAAGCAAAACGATCCGGAGAAGACTTTTCACAGAGACCATTGACATTAAGCATTTGTGAATGGGCTCAATAACATTGACTCCAGAATTCAGTGAATTTAAAGTGAAAACCATTGAAAATTTTCCTTCTGTCATCAAATTACTCCAACGACCGTGATAAAAAAAAAAAAAAAAAAAAAAAAAAATCCCATTCGAGCATTTACCAAGAATGTGGCTGACTTGGAATTAGACTATTCTCTACGAGTTGGCAAATTACAAGCACATACAGTAACTTGCTTCACTATTCGCCTAATTCATTACAAAATCCTCTATATTTTGAGTTTATTATTAAGAGTAATCAATGCGTCATCGCTTCCCGACGCTTCTTCTTCAGGTGGAGAAGGACAGACAGACAGACAGACAGACAGACGTCCCTTTGCCAGTGTTAACTGAAGTCTTTAAGAAGATTTACTTATTAAATACTCTCTGTTGTTTTGCTATATAAAATGGAAGTAGTATTTATCAATAAACAAGAGAGAGAGAGAGAGAGAGAGAGAGAGAGAGAGAGAGAGAGAGAGAGAGAGAGAGAGAGAGAGAGAGAGAGAGAGAGAGGTGGGGGGGGGGATAATTTGTTAAACCTGTGTACAGTTTGCCGTATTTTCACTGATTCTGTCTAGAAAGAGAAATGATAATTTGTTGTAAAAACGAGGCCAAACCATTATCATGAAACACTTGTAGCATTCTCCCAAATGACTATCTTTTGTGTGTCTCCCTTTGCGAGAAATGACTTTAAGTATAAACAAAATCTTGTATTATTTCCAAATAAAGTGTCATGAAACACACACTAATACAACATGCAAAGGAAACGCGATTCACTTTTGGTTAACCTGTATTCATTTAATCCAGTCAAGGTAACGTGAGCTTATTTAGTAAATGCAATTTATGTTATGTTCTGTTTAATGTACTATATATATATATATATATATATATATATATATATATATATATATATATATATATATATATATATATATATATATATATATATTATACAGGAATCTTATGATTCATGATAGTACTTGATTATGGAGTTTGACATAACTGAAAATATTGAATGAAAACTAATTAGAAAAAGTGTCTACGGTATATGTGTTCTTTTTCCTAATAATAGAAAGTAAGTAGAAAAAGGTATATGTTTTTTCAAGTGTTTGGTTAATGACTTTGTTCAACTGAAATAGGGTCTGGAATTAGACGAAATGAAATGAGACGGAACATTCCGAAGTAACGATACAAGAAGACAAAAGGGAAACAAAAGACTCGTTATTATTATTATGCTTCTCTTTTAAAATGACCATATACGAGAGTCGAAGAATTTTTAATTGCATAATGAGTTTATTGTCATCAAAATATCTTCTGTAAGATTTTCCCATATTCAGATCAATTTTATGATGGATATTGAAAATTGATTTGGTAAAAAAGTTAAATGGTTAGCTTTTCTAAAGGTTTTGGTTTTTGTTTCTACTGTAGAGCAGAAAAGGAAAGACACGACTCCTTTATATTCTGGTAATTGATCAGACAAGACGGGAATAACTATGAGAAAACAGCAATATTGGTTGAAGCAGTAGGCTATGTACGTGGTAATCGCGTATGTACACACACAAACATCCACACTCAGATATGAAATATTCCAAGATCAGTTATAATGTTAGAATAGATTTCTCCTTTACAAACTATAAAGAAAGGCTCATGTCATCCTGCTCAGCATAAAACCATTCCCTGCAAATTTGAACCTCTGATGTTCCGCCGATTTTTTCCCTGGGCCTGGCCAAGGCCGTCTCGAATACAGGCCTGGTCAGTGGGGGTAAATGTAGGTCGATTGATATGGAGACGGAAAAGGTAGGAGTTAAGTTGTGACAAGACGGATCAGATTAAGTCCTCAGGCTAACGGAAACACCTGGTACAGCCACCTGGTCATCCAGAACCTTTCTTTCTTACAGAAGCACTTTTTTTTTTTTTTTTTTTTTTTTACTGTCTACAGAGGGTACCCCTCATGGAAAATTAAGGAATCTTACACACCAATGGGAGACGGTCTTGATAATCTGGTTAAAAATCATATGAAAAAAAGTAACATTATCAAAATAATACTTTCCCGTGGTGCTAGCCTAATTGAAAATAAAAGATAAAACACACCCACTGTTAGTATGCTACAACTTTTTTTTATTTTATCGTTGTTTTTACGAAGTTATTTTTCAGCCACTTTGGGATATTATCTCTTTCTTAAAAAAATACAGTACACTCTCTGTGGTTTAGTTAAGGCATAATAAATAAACAATATAATTGTTACAATTTAGTTTAAAAAAAATCGAACACTTTGCAATTTAAAATGCATTATTTTTTAACAGTCACCTGATCTTATTGTATATTTTCTTTACTTGAAGTATTTAACAGATTTTTTTTTTTTTGACTCTGTTATTGTTTGCAATTTTCTCTTTTTATCCTTATTCATTAGCTTATTTTCGGAGAGGATGTTGTTGTTTTTGGAGCAATAGTTGTTTAAAAGGGCATTCGTTACTGTCCATATTATAATTTTTTCAATTTTTCTGCACTATGACCAGCATCACATGAATCTGTTGGAAGTAATGCTTCATCATCCGCTAACTTGTTGTAGGACAAGCCACTCCCCACAACTCTGTGATTGGTAATTTTGTGGAAAAACTTATTTTGGACTATTTTGTCAATCACAATGTAACAGTACATTACAATATTTGTTACAATAGGATTTGGGTACATCAGAGACCCTCTGTTGAGACCATCAATATACTTATTGTTTCCATGCATATCATTTTCATCGTAGCAAGTTATCATAGCCTTGCAACTATCACAGTTCATTTTTTTTTTTGAAAACTGCATAACAGCAATAGCCTGCTACATAAACTAGTACTGGCAATACGTTTTTAGATTTTTCAATATCTTCCTTTAATACAATTAAGTTGCATTCACCGATCACATCTAATTTTGATACATATTCAAGTCCTTCCCAATTAGTTTGCAAATCCCTTAGTACAATTTTCTTGTTATTAATTGTCAAATTTCTCTCCAACACTGACATGATTCGAATCTTTTTTACACACTCACATATCTGTCTAATAGAAATGTTGTAATTACCACCAGACAGTTGTCTATATTGACCAAATCGGGATTCCAATTTATCTGTTTGAAATTTACTAGTAAGTATATAATTCATATCTATCCCGGTACACAGCACAAAAAAAGGCATTAGCCTGGATACCAAAACAGTAATATTTTCTGTAATAACAACAGGAAATTGCGAAGAAATAGAGCGCTACCCCTTTACTCACAGCCTACGTGATAGCACTACTCCGAACACGTGGGACATCCAACCCCCCCCCCCCACCCCCCACCCCCCCCCCCAACTGACCTGGCCTTCTTTCGAGACGGCCTTGGCCTGGCTGCATGTGTATGTGTAGTGTGTTAACTTTTACGTCTACCTACAGGAAGTAACGAAAATGCCGTCTTCATGGGCCAATTCTAGGGGTCAACATTAAGGAAAAACTCAAATGGTTTATGGACAAAATGAAAGATGTTTATAACCCTGAGATGGCCACAATATTTTAACAATTATGCTATTAATAATATTACGATCAGAATTTGTGACCGTCAATAATCCCAGATAAAGATGCTTGGACATTTTTTTTTCCTTCTAGTGATTGACGTGCTGTTCATGGGCTCTCTTTAAAAATACTTTCGGCATTTTCTTAAGCCTGCTTATCTGCGGTAGTCATACGAGTAGGAAAATCACCAATATTATATACTATATATATCCTACTTTTTTAATAATGCATAAAGAAAGTGTTAAGTGTTTCTTAAAGTTATACTTAATAAGCAAAGTTTATCTGGTAACGAACCCATTAGCTTAAAACAGATAAATTTTCTTACATTTGTTTTTACATATTCTGTCAAATTTATTATATATTCTCCAATGAATTATTTAATTTACTACTACTACTACTACTACTATTGTCAGGAATTTCGAACTGATCATTCGAAATTCCTGCCTTTTAACTCCACCAACATTACGTTAAATTTGAGGGAAGGCTGGAAGAACTCGCGGGCGTTGAGACGAATGACTATGGTTTAATACGAGACTGTTTTAGAGCCTAAAGATTAACCACCTGGTAGGGAAGGAGCGGATGTTAAAGAAATTGAGTATTTGTAATTTATGATTCACGAATGTAATGTCATTTTATTGTACCATGATGAAAATATCCTATGTAGATGTTTAGTCAGGGAGCGCGGGAAATCAAAGTTTTCGTCGGAACTGCAGAGCTCAGATCGGCCTCTTTTGCCCAATGTCCTCAGCTCAAGTAAGTGGTCTCTAATTGTAGTCTCTCTCCCCCTTTTGTAACCAGGTCGGTTTCCCTATAGTTTTTGCAAGTGTTATGTGAGATTTGTATCTATGTATATTTAGTTGATCCTTGTGATTGGGGATCAGTGTTATTCATTAAATTACGTGAGAAAGCCTTGGTATGCCGTTTACCAAGGCATATTGCTGAAATTG
Organism: Palaemon carinicauda; assembly: GCF_036898095.1. Lineage (NCBI taxonomy): Eukaryota > Metazoa > Arthropoda > Malacostraca > Decapoda > Palaemonidae > Palaemon > Palaemon carinicauda. The sequence continues at coordinate 54,514,398 of NC_090756.1, forward strand.
TGTATATTTTTTCTTAATTTGAGTCCGATGTGGACTTAGTTTTTTTGGGAACGCATGAGATTATTTCGAGTCATATATTTCATTTAGTATGCAGTGTAAATGTTTTGTTATGTTATTCCCTTTCTTAAATAACCATATTTACAATAAAATTGTTAAAGTGTAGCTGTATTTTGTTGATTCCTGGAAGGTTTTGGGAGTCTTACCTCTTCAAGGTCTTGCTATCCGCCCCTTAACATCGGGCTTAGAACTTAATATATTTGTCGAAGTGAAATTCACGACAGTTATTATTATTATTATTATTATTATTATTATTATTAGCCAAGCTACAACCCTAGTAGGATACTATGACTATATTAACTCCAACAAGAACAAATAGTCCAGCGAGGAAAGGAATTAAGGAAATATTAATATTTTTTACATTATTAAGATTATTAATAAAATTAAAATTATAAACTACATGAGTAATGAATAACTAATATGAAATATTTTAGATAATTTTTGCTTGGTCGACGCAAATATACTGTTCAAAATCATCGATAAATGGAAAAGATTTAATCACAAGTCTACTGCGTCGTTGGCATCAACGCTCTCTGATCTTCAATGGAAAATGGATTTCATTTCCTCTTGCGCTTAATTTTGGAGGATAAATCGCTGAAGATTAGATAACATCCCCCTTTTTTTAGGGAGTATCCAGAAATAGAGAAGAGTGAGTGACGGGCGTCTGTAAAACAGACACTGTAGATGCAATAGAACGATTCAGAGAAACAATTTATTATTGGATCAAGTATTGCCAACGTCTAATGCAAATGATTGCAATAATCGATTTCTTGAAGTTCACCTTAATGCGTTTGTAAATAAAATTCAGTATATAAACTTTTGTTCTTTACGTAAGTTTACACCCACATGACCGGAAATACGTGACAATTGGAGTATATGAAGGGTAACTGGGATGAAATATTATAGCAACAACTCATGACACACGGTGCATAACGCATGTTGTCCTTCATTTTACCGTACATTATTTCTTAAGTTTCATTTTATAAATTTTATACATACTTAAGAACAAGAGTATCTCTGCTTAGTGAATAAGACTTCCTTCCTCCTAAAACAGATACTTTACGTAATCTTGACTGAAGTAAATGTCAACGAGGTAACTTGTAATATATTGCTAATCTCTTACATCTGGCAGTGTGTTTGCATCGTCCACCTGACATTTCAAACGTCTGGCAGTGGTGTTTGCAGGGCGGTAGCTATATCATTCACACTTACTGCTTATTCAGGTAATCATCATCACTATTGTACCTCCCCATCCTTATTGTTGCTGTAGCTCCAGCTGC
>NC_090756.1:54518234-54533234 GCF_036898095.1 Palaemon carinicauda
GGTGTTAGTCTCCACCCAATTTATGAAATATCACGAAGAAGAAGAAGAAGAAGAAGAAAAAAAAAGAACAATGAACCTGTCTTTGGGACATCCAAAGATGACACTGATGAGAGAGAGAGAGAGAGAGAGAGAGAGAGAGAGAGAGAGAGAGAGAGAGAGAGAGAGAGAGAGATCTGTATGAAGGACAGTTCAGATAACGGGTTCAACAGCAAGACCCGGTGTACCGGTTTCAAATTACCCCCTCCAAATCTTACCCCCCGGTAATTTGAAACCGGATTCAAACTACCGGGGGGTAACTTGATACCGGTTTCAAGCTACCCCCGGGGGTAATTTGAAACCGGTTTTATGCTACTCCCCTGGTTTCAAATTACCCCCCTCGTTTTTGCGCAGGATCTCATCATTTATGAATATTAATAAATTGCTTTTGATCAGGGTCAACACAATCATTAGGTAATATGTATATACATGTACTGTTTCACCTATTGGTATCGTTTATCAATATCCAGCCTTTATCCGTCTTATGTTTATATCTTAACTAATAAATGTCGGATATTCCATTATCAGTCATGGGCGCATATTTGACTGAGACAGGAAGACGAGGTGAAATTTTATTTTGACGGTTATTTTTCCCATTATTTGAAATATTTCATAATTATATTGCAAGCAAATATTATATAAGGTATAATCAACATATTGATCATAAGTATATATATATATATATATATATATATATATATATATATATATATATATATATATATATATATATATATATATGTCTTACATATAACTGTAATCGAACAGTTTAACATGTTTTTTCAAAAAGGCCCATAAAAGAAACACAGGAAATATGAATAAATCGCACTATATTTCGGTCAATAAACATCGACCCTCTTCAGGGTGTAAAGTAAAAATGAGGGATACAGTGGAGAGTGACGGTTTATATATGAAAGCAAAAGGGTGTGTTCAATTGTTCTATAGTTGTTATAATTGCTGGAAGGATTAGCCAAATTTAATTACATCCAGGTGCGTCTTCTCATTGTTGAGCCGCTTGGAGGAAGTCTTGACCTCTGATGCATGTCTGGTGGTCGGTCTCCGTGGATTATCTTCTTAATGATAGAGTTGAGAAGAGTATTGTCCACTGTGTCAGCTTTCCATTGGCCCCCAGATAGGTTCATTGTGTTTGATTGATTTATGATGGCTGATTCCAGGATTTTCATTCTGTACGGACAGGTGCTCTTAAAAAGCAAAGACGACTCACTCCAGTTAATCTGGTGCCCTAAATCCCTAAGGTGGACAAAAATCCCCGAGTTTTCATAGCCATATCTAACAGATCTTTTGTGTTCGGATAATCTTTGAGATAGCGAACGGCCCGTTTGCCCAACGTACACTTTTTCACAATCCCCACATGGTACTTTATAAACGCCGGATTCTAAATCTCTTTTATTTTAATAAACATAAATAAGGGCGCTTCCTATGGTCTTTGGATATGAAAAAACAAAGGGGTTCTCAGTTTTGATATGATTTGTTATATTTTCAATACCTTCTATATATGGGAGTTTTATCTTATTTTTAAAATCTCTTTGGTTAGATAATAAAAAACTTGTAGATAAAAAAAGATACCAGCACAAAGCGAATACTAAGAAATTAAGAAGAACATCTTTTGAAAGAATTTTTTTTGTCATAAAATATTTGTTGAAGTAAAGACTTTTGTCATAATATGTTCAAGTAAAGAAGTTTTGTCAAAAAGTATTCGTTCAAGTCGAGACTATCCCAAGCTGTTTTTTTATTTGTTAGATGATTTATTTTTACTTAAAATATATATATTATGTATATAGATATGTAGTATATTCTATTTTCTACTAAATAACGAAAAGTATATATGTATTTATTTTCTTCGTAATTCTGATATGTAAATAAATCTTGTGAATGTTTGATTATAAAATTTATTATGTTATGGTTGGATGTTTCTGTGTTACAACTTAACCAAATCACAGTATCATTTGTCCAAAGGTCGTCAGTATGGCTGCTGAACGGAAATCCGACAACCTCGGCATCATCTTTGAATACGTAGTTAATTCTAATTACCCACACGGGGCTTCGAAAAACGAAAAAGCCAATATTCGAAGACTAGCAAAAAAATACTCATCTAATTGTGGTCAGCTGTACTACCACCACAAAACTGTGAGATCATCATCTACGTCTGACGCTGGTGATGTAGAACTCCTCGTCATCCGAGACCGAGAAGAACAGCGCAGAATCATCGCCAGTGTTCACCAAGGTGCTGGCAACAGCGACACGGCGCGTTGTATGAGCGGTCACGTCGGCATACACAAGACCAGAGCAAAGATCCTGGAACGTTTTTATTGGAAAAACGTGAATGCCGATGTCCGTGATTTTGTCATGGCATGTGACAGATGCCAGAAAGTAAACACCCTTCAGCAAACGGAACTTGCTGAACTGCATCCTGTGCCTGTCCCGAGTGAGGTAATGGTGCAAATCGGCGTCAACATCACTAACATGCCCAAGACAGAAGACGGATGCTGCTGTGTTGTCGCCATGGTCTATTTCTCAAAATGGCCAGAGGCACGTGCTCTTAAAGACCACACAGCCGAGAGAGTTACAAAATTCTTGCTCGAAGAAATCATCTGCCGTCATGGGTGTCAACATCTAGATCAACGATCAAGGATATGAATTCGTAAATCAGGTATCATCTGCTCTACATGACATGACAGGCACGAAGCAGCACATTACTAGCGCCTACCATCCTCAAGCCAACGGCCTCGTCAAACGCCATAACCGGACCATCAAGGATTCTCTCGTCAAATGCCTTGAGAACCGCGAGAACTGGGTAGACTGTATTCATGCAGTACTCTTCGCATATCGAACGTCAATACACGCCTCGACAAAGCTTACTCCCTTCAAGGTAGTCTACAATCGGCAGGCCGTCCTTCCAGTTGAGCTACAACACTGTCAGCCCCGTGACGACGAGGTCATCGAGGAGAATCCGGACGACTGCCAAGCAGCTACGATTACTGCGACCGTTGATGCCATGACATCGATTCGAGACAGGATGTTGTCAAAGGTTACAGCAAACATCAACACCGCACAACAGACGCAGAAAATGCAGTATGACAAACGGCGCGAACACACATCGTATAATGTAGGGGACAAAGTCCTCTTGAAAAATCTTGTTAGAGTTGACAGGAAAGGTGGCCGTTTCCAGGAACGGCGCACTGGGCCTTACGTCATCTCAGGTGTGTGTAGATAGAACACATATAAGCTATCAAACAACAACGTCGAACTGAAGAAAAAGGTCAACGGTACCAATTTGGTGAGGTACAATGAACCGCAGATGATATCAAAGCGCCAGACCGACGACCCAGCTGCTCCACCCAAGAAGCGCACCAAGACCGATGAACAGACTGCACGTTCTCTTGCAAAAACCGTCCGTTGACAGGACCCAAGTCAGCCCTGATTGTCATGAATGTCAACGAACTCCAACTACTCATTAATTTTGATAACTATTATCCTGTTCAAAAGTCTTGTATATATATATATATATATATATATATATATATATATATATATATATATATATATATATATATATATATATATATATATATATATGTTATAATCTTTGTCATTCAGAGCTTATGCGTTTACGCAGTGGACGTCTGTATTCATATAGATATTTTGATAGAATTGCAAGGGGTCGAAGAGATAGGAAAAGAAATACAGCAGCCATGACGCCCCCTGTGAGCCCCACCCCTGGACCTAGTGGCATAGGACAGATTAATCCTCTCCTGATGGTGACGCTTGTGAATGCCAGGTCTGCAATCCTCCCTTTTCAGGGTCGGGTTAATGGGTTCTTGCTTCAAAATGTGGAGTCATGGATTTCATCCGTCGATGCCCATTTAAATGCTAAACAATTCGTAGACCCTTTTGTACAATTACAAGAATCTAAAAGTTTTATAGATTTTTCTAAGGGGGATGCGAGTGCGTATTTAAGAGGTGTTTCATTTCAAGAAGCAGTTACCTGGGATGATTTCAAAGTTAGGTTACGCGCAGTCTATGGGGGTGAAGAAGCCTTGGATGTAGTATTAACGTTAAGAAATACACTTAATCAAGCCACTATGAATCGGCTTAATGTTATTGAGAGAGCAGCTCTCATAGCTGATAGGCTTAATGAATATCAGGATATTTTAGGTAATTCCACTTGGGTTACTAGAGATAACATCTCCGTGAAAGATTTTTTACGATTAATGTATTTAACTTGCATGACACTTATGTTGCCTGAAGCTTTAGTGCGGTGTTTTGATAAAAAGTTAACGCCTGCAAGTACGGAATTGGATGTATATTAACAGATAAAAAAACACATGGCTAAGTGTCCAGATCTCGATCCCGTGTTAACTCAAGTTTTTGCAAAGAATGAAACAAAGCCACAAACAGTGAACGTAGTTAATAAAAGTCAAGTAGCGGGAATGACGTGTTATAATTGCAAACGTCAAGGTCACTTAATCGCGGACTGCAGAACGAAATTCTGTTCGGTACATAATAGTTCGACACATTCATACAGTCAGTGTTACTCGCATAAGACACAACAGAATCCCAGAAATACACAGTCAATTCCACAGTCAGTTCCATATGGAAATAAAAAGAAAAATCCTCATTTTAACAATAAGAAGAAACAACCAAATGTCAATGCAGTTCAGAGTTCGAAACAAACAAACACTTCGAATATCGCTGAGCCTGGGTCGTCAAACCAGACCTCGCAAGGTCAGACTAATTTTCAGAATGTGCAGAGCAAAGCAAATACCACATAGTTAACTCCAGTGGGGAAGAGAGTGATGTTGGGTCAAGGTCATTCATGTCAACATCAATAGTATTGAATAATCAATTTAATATTTTATCAGATAATTGTGAGGCAATAGATTTTCCTATGAAACACACGGCCAAATTAAGTAAAACAGTGCATGCTCCCGTAGATTTGCAACGAATTCATACAATAATAAGCCAAAATGAGTTACGACCAACCTTGTATGCTGTAAATTTAGAACACAAATCCTTTACGTTATTTTTTGACTCTGGTAGTCCACGTAATATCATGGATTTGAGGACACATCATTTGTTGTTTTCGAACTTTCCGATTGAAAAATCCGGAGTTAGACTCTCGGGTATGGGAAATAATGAATTAAATGTCATAGGCATAACTCATGTTCAATTCAAAGTCGGTAAACGCACGTTTGCCGATACATTTGTTGTTGTACAAAACATTGATATGTATCCAGCTGTAATTATAGGATACCCATCTATGGGAAATCAAAACGTTATCTTAGCCCCTGCCAAGCATGGCGTGTATATCAAAGGGAAATTCTATAAGTCTTCTAATACCTTAAAATCAGTTTTGGATAAAAAGGAGACGACAAATGTAACTGTAACGTACGTTGAAGAACCAATAACTTGTCTCACTAATAAAGAAATAATATACGCGACCCAGCAGAATTCTCGTTCACCCGTAATATCATCTTGCACGCAATCTATCGAGCCAAACGTACCTTTGAATTTAATAGTGCAAATAAAGAAAACATTACCGGGATCTGAAATATTAATCCTTTCCGACACTTTGAAAACTAACGGATTGTCTGTCACACAAGCTATTTATACAGTAGGCTCACATCAGCAATGTAATATTGAAGTCTGTAATCATTTAAATAACACTTTAGTAATTCACAAAAATCAACATATCTTGGATGTAGAAGTTTATAAACATCGTATTCTTACCACTGCTGAAATCTATCACGCTCAATCAGTTGCGGATGAATCCCTTTTGCAATCTATTAAAAATAAAATCAATAATGACATTCAAGACGAAGAAATTCTGCAGAAAATTTTTGGACTTTTAAGTAAATATCATGATGTTTTTTCCCCTACGCATGGATCCTTAGGAAAAACAGATGTGATCGAGCATCAAATAAGGTTAAAGGACAGGCAGAAAATTATCTATGTACCCTCGTACAGACTCCCTATGAAATTCCAGAATGAAATAAATGATGAAGTAGGTAAAATGCTAGAAGAAGGAGTCATTAGGAAATCAAACAGCCCTTATAATTTTCCATTAATAGTTGTACCGAAAAAAGATCGAACATGGCGAATCTGCGTAGACTTCCGTCGTCTAAACGAGGAGACGATCCCTGATCGATTCCCAGTGCCATGTACTAACGATATTTTGTCTTTGTTAGGTCAGAATAAATATCTTACCAGTTTGGACTTACTTAAAGGCTTTCACCAGATATCATTAGAAGAAGATAGTATCCCATACACAGCCTTCAGCACAGCCAGGGGACATTATGAATTTTTACGGATGCCTTTTGGTTTACCTTGTGCTCCTATAACATTTACAAGAATTATTAACATAGTGTTTGGAGACTTGTTAGGGGATATATTGCATGCCTATATGGATGATCTTGTAATCTTTTCCAACACCTTAGAAGAACATCTACGTAAGTTAGAACTAGTACTACAGAGATTAAGACAACATAACTTAAGGGTAAAGATTAGTAAGTGTGAATTTTTCAAAACAGAATTAATATATTTGGGTTTCATGGTGTCAAGCAAAGGTCTTAAAGTAGTCCACGATAAGGTGTGGGCTATACGTAATTTTCCCATACCTACTAATGTCAAGGGAATACAGCAATTTCTGGGTTGTAGTAGATATTACAGGCGTTTTATACGCAACTATTCAATAATAGCCGCTCCTTTAACTAATCTTACGAAGAAGGGCGTAGATTTCATATGGTCTGAGCATCATCAACAGGCGTTTAATACCTTGAAAGATGAACTGTGTAGTTCTCCTATCTTAAAATTTCCTGACTTCGGTAAGGAATTCTTCATTGCAACCGACGCCTCACACTTAGGAGTAGGAAGGGTATTGCTTCAGCAATATGATACACAATTTTTCCCGATAGATTTTTATTCTCGAAAATTGAGAACTTCCGAAAGTAAGTATGCAGTAATAGACAAGGAAGGCTAGCTATTGTTAATTCACTTGTGCATTTTAAGTTCATAATTTAAGGTTATCCCGTTAAGGTTCTTACTGACCATAAACCACTAACCGAGTTCTTTAAAGGCTTCAACCACAGCCCTAAACGAACTCGGTGGCATTGTTCATTCAAGATTTTGGCACAAGAATCGGGTATTTACCTGGGAAAGCAAATATCATTGCGGATGCATTATCACGCAACCCCGTGTCATCTTGTACGGAGCCTTTAGCTGAATTAATAGATATATCAACATCCATGCCTATTGTTAAAACGATATCTGAACAAGAAGATTTAGGCTGGAGCGCTGAATTATTACAGACTGAGCAAAGAAAAGATCAGAAAATAGAAACAATTATAAATGCTTTGAAATGCAATCATAAGGTAAAGGGATATATAAAGTATAAGCAGCAGAATTATATAATCAAAGATAATATTCTGTATAGGACTGTGACAAGGAAAACCCACAATACACCACATGTAACTAACGACCAGGTAGTAGTACCAATCTCACTTATTTCCACTTTCCTGAATTGGTTGCATGCAAATCCATTACATGGACACCCAGGGTTCTCATTAATGTCATAGAAAGCCAAATCATTGTTTTATTGGCATACGATGCTTACAGATATAAAAAGACACATAGGTAATTGTCGCACATGTCAGGAAAACAAAGGGCATACGAAAACACCTGTCAGCCTAGGGGCTTATCCCGTGCCCAATCAACCCTTTGAAAGAATACATTTAGATTTGTTAACAGGATTTAACGAATCAGACAGAGGAAATAAGCACCTCTTAGTAATTATAGATGCTTTAACTCGATATACAGAACTAATAGCGCTTAAAACTAAAATTGCGATTGAATGCGCTAGGATATTTTACGAGGGTTACATTTGTAAACATGGAATTCCACACATGATAATCTCAGACTCGGGTGGAGAATTTAATAATCACTTTCTTACCTCATTTTGTGAATTCCTTAGCATAAAGAAAATAAATACCATGATATATCACCCAGAGTCGAATGGGCTAGTGGAAAGAGCAAATAGAAAAGTTTTAAATATATTAAGAGTAACACTAGGGGGATCAGACACCAACTGGGATATTGCAATACCTGCGGCACTTAGTACTCTGAATCATTCGTATCATATATCAATTAAAATGTCACCGCATGAAGCATTGTATGGTACCCCAGTTAGAACGCCTTTCCATGTATTAACGCCTACAACTAATCTATCAAATCCTTTAAAAGAATGTATAAATGCAAGCAAAAGTCGATATGACATCCTTCGAAAGAATTTAGAAGAATCACAAATCATAATGAAAAGGAATCATGATAAAATAGTGAAGCCAACTAAAACATATACCGTGGGTGATAACGTATATATACAGATAAATGTGCGTAAAGGACTCAATTATAAACTAACACCTAAGTTTGAAGGCCCATTTAACATTTTGGAAACATTAACGGCCAATAGGTTTAAAGTTCAAACCATATCCCAACCCACGGATGAGAGAATAGTACCATTGGCTCACATAAGAAATTAAAAAAAAAAAAAAAAAAAAAAGAAATGGAAAGAAGTGAGGGAAAATTTTTTATTTGTGTGATTAAAAGTTTTCTTCTTAATACAGGAGTAATTACATATAATTTTCTCGTTACAGGTTTCCAAGATGAATTTTTTGTTGTTGGGAGTGATATTGTTCGCTCAGACATTTTTCTCGTGTGGGAGGAGCTCTAAAACTAAAAGTATAGATTTTAAATATGGCACTATAGTTGAAAGACAAGAAGACGTTTTTATTACATCGAGCAACGTAGTTGTAGAAGTGAGTATGCAAGCAATTTTTCTTCCAGAGAATGATGTCACTAGTTTAAAAACCACCATTTCAAGATTTTCTGTCTCATTGGATGAGTTGCATAGAAGATATTTTCAATTGACTACAGAGAGTTCGCTTGGATCGACATTAAAAGTTGCAGAGATGCTATCTGATGACTTGCAAAATAAGACTTACGAGACAGAATCTTTGACTTGTGACCTTTTGATGTGAACTGTAGGACACGAACATAAAGAAAGACGAAATCCGTTTATTTATGCTGCATTAAACATCTTTGGGTCTATTGCAAGTTTAGGTTTAGGAATTTCCAATCGTCTTAAGATTAGTAATCAAAATAAGAAAATTGAGTTCTTGACTCATGAAGATGAATTGATCATGTCAGAACTAAGGAATCAGTTAGCTTCGATCAATCAAATTATGGATTTAGTAAATGAACATTGAAGTAATATCAGTCAGATTATGGAAGTACAGGATTTGTTGGCAACGTTAACGTATTATGATTCAAAGATAGATCACATACATAACAGAATTGCACATTTCATTGAGAAATCCAAGGATTATGTAGAAGCTATCACGTTAGGAACTAAAGGTGTACTATCGCCCCATTTGTTGCCTATAAATTACTTAAAGTTAGTTCTGGAGAATGGAAGGGATAAACTAGGCTATGTTCCTTTGTTAGGCGAACGTAGGTTAGAATTTTATTACAGCCTAATTACAGTAAGGGTTGAAAATAACAAGATTAGGATTACAATTCCCTTTGATTCTTCTGATGCCTGGCAATCTTACAGGATATCACCATTTCCGACTTTCATGACGAATCACTCAAATCTAGTAATATCCAGTTTGACAGGACACGTATTGATTTCCCCAGACAAGGAAATAAATACGGTCATTAAAGACTTAAATCAATTAACTCACTGTTCAGACGCAATGGGTAGAAAAATATGTACAGCTGACTCATTTGAATTCCATAAAAACTTAATGGATTCATGCGAGTTAGGTATAGTGCTAGACGGTGCTCTCTCCCATACAAGTGAAAATTGTCTGGATAAGCTTTATCCCTTTGACAATAATGAGTTCAATTGCAGACTGAACAATGGCTCGTGGATACGATACGACAAGGACGGCTTCAATGTATCATGCCCGGACGGATCCACGTCCTTTGCACACATCTTTGTTGCAGCAGATGGTTGTATCGGGACTTCCCCTAATTCCATGGTGACCGGGCTAAGGACAATCATCAGAGAACGAGCCTACTTCGCGAATTTCACGTGGACGTCTACAATGCCAGCACTACCTCTCCCATACAACAAACAGGTAGCCAAGCGGTTGAGGAAATTGACCGAGATGGATCACCTGTCACCGACTTATAAGGAATTTCTTCACCCCATACTACTAGCAGGATTAAGTGTGACGGTGATGATATTTATCGCCGTGAACATCCTTTTTTGGCGTAGGTTACGGAACAGTTGGAAGCTAAAACAGAACGTTTCGCCATGTCCAGTTTAAAGCCGTTTGAAGTGGCCACCCCATTCGATAAAGGAGTAAAATGCTCTGGAAATTGTGTGTGTACGAAAAGCAGTTAGTACGCTAGTAATATGTAATTGAAGAAATTATTGAACATTGCATTATTAAAAATACAGTTAAAAAAAAAACATTTAAAAAAAATATAAATCGTTTTTTCTCTCGGCATCTAATAAAATATATAAGCCGGAATGTTAAAAGAAAAGAGAAAAAAAAAAAAAATTAACAGAATCTATGGGCATCTAATAAAATATATCAGCCCTATATATATATATATATATATATATATATATATATATATATATATATATATATATATATATATATATATATATATATATATATATATATATATATACGAAACCGTGGTACGTGTACGTACCAGGAATTCGTGTTTGCGCACTAAACTTGAATCTTTACCAAGGTAACAAATATTTTTATTAGTTACCGTATTGTGTTAATCTATGTTTTTGACAAAGGTAACAATTATTCTTTAACAAGTTACGGAATCATATGTATATCAGTATTTTTTTTGGTGCCATATAATCATTTGCTAGCAATGTACCATATATGTGATCTTTATTTATCATGCATTTTTTTCTTTGCTTTGGTAATATCTTTTCATATGCATTATTTTTGTTATTTTTTTGATGTGCCTATTTGGACATTCGTCCTCATTTGCTTATGGCTAAAGTTAAACAAAGAATAATATATATATCCAGTCACACCTAGTAAACATATTTTGGCTTGTTGTTAAATTTTTTTGAAAAAATTGAGATAGCTGGCCGAGCTAATGTAATAAATGAAATAGTTAATTATTACATGTTTGAAACACATGACGTAATATGTCATTGTGGATGAAGATGCTAGCGTGAGATTTGCTGTAGTCAGATAAAATCATAAACAGGATGTATTTTGCATCCCTCGGCAATGTAACATTTTTCTGAAACATCAACACAAATGCATACCGTGTGAAAGATTGTGTCGTCACCGCATGCAGGTGTCTTCCGAGAGACAAATGTAAAGTTTACATATTGTGTTTAAATGCTGAGACAACTAAACATACGATATCTGTGATATCGATAATTTAGGCAGTTCATATCTATACTTCACCTGAATTGGTCATCCGACCAAACCAGCTACACTCCTGTGATGGAGATGTTTAACACTGTTTTTTTAGAGAATAAACCATTTTAAAGTTACAAAGATGAACTTTATTTCAAGACTTAACATCTCAAACAACACACACTCAATGTGTGCTTATAACAGTAGCACACTAATACATATACCCATTTATACAAATATAACACTATCGACCAAAATCTATAGTTACATACATATCAAAGCATATTTTGTGATTGAACCGTAAGGATGTAAGTGAGAACAGAGGTGAATGCAAATATACATTATTAAAAAGACATCAAGTTTATGTACCTGGCATTCGGACATTTCAGCAGCTGAGACATCCAGGGCATCATTAGAAGTGCTTCTTAGTTCCAGTAGTACCAAGGGAAGCCAATTAAGTGAGTTGGAGCCTTTATAGCTTGATATCAAAGCTGCTTTTAAGGGTGTGATGAAAACATTCAACCATTATGTTGGCAACAAGAGTGCAGGCTATGGTCTGATATAGGGTGATGTCCAGGGGATTCGCTAATGATTTTCAAAACTATGAGGTGAAAGTGGAACCCCTGTCATAAGTAATAGGCTCAGGGATACAAAATCTTGGTATCACACTGAATGTAAGGCAGATGTACATGAGGTGAAAGTTAGCATGGGAATAGCTTCATTCCAATGAGTGGAGTGGTCAATGACGGTAAACGGGTAACGATGTCCCTGTGATGTGGGTAAGGGACCTACTACGGGAATGTGGGCAAATGAGGCTGAGGTTAAGGAAAGGTGCCCACTCATGAATCCGTGTGTTAGCATACTTTTAAAATTTGTCATGAACTACAGATGTGGACCAAATCCTTGGCATCCCTAGTAATGCAGTGCTAAATGAACCTTGTCTTGAGTAGCTGTGCAGTAGATTGGCACGAGGGATGTGAAATGCTATGAATGAAATCAAATTCCTGTCAGCTTATGGTAGCAGATATCCATGGTCATAGTCCGCCAGTACTGACATCACAGATGAGGATGGTGTTGGAGTCATTGTGGTGGATGTCATTCTAGTGAAGTGAACGCGTGCACCAGATGCCTGTAATCCATGCTAAAGATGAAGGGCAAAAGTGATGGACAGCCAAATGCACCGCTAGTAATTAGCTGTCAAAGCTAGAGTAGCTAGTTTCTGCCTTGGGCAGTTTTTTACTAAATACGGCCAATGGGCGTGGCAAGCCATTGACCATCTGCTCGAGTTCTGCATTAATAACAATGTTGCTGGCATTGGTGGAGAAAAGGAGAAGGACATGTAGCATATGGAAAGTGAGAACAGCAGCAGCTGATAAGGCATTCTTTGCATTGTAGAGGAAGCTTCTTGAAGGGGACCCAGCTTTAGGTCTTTTTGCTTGGCATTGAGGGAAACATAGAGGGGCAAGAGTGGCGGCAATGGCTGGCAGTAAAGAGTGATAATAGAGTGTCGCCGCCATGTACATCCTCTACCTTGGAGGACGACAAGAGACCGCACCAAAATTTCAAGCTCAAACAAACTGATGGCTCTATCTCCTACGCTGCCATCGCTGCCATGTCTTCCAAGCCTGGTATGTGGATCACAGCCAGACCTAACCGGAATGGAGGGGTCATAATCTCCCCAAAGGATCAGGAATCAGCCAGGTGTCTCAACAACGACCCATCCCTGACACTGCTAGACCCAGCCCTGATCCAGAGAAAAGCCGTTGTCTTAAGACACCCTGTTACCATGCCTCTCGCCATAGCCACCTCTTGCAGCAACATCAACGGGGTGGTGCACTGCAGAAAAAAAAATGATGTCCCTGTCAGTAAGCTGATAGCCACTTTCATCGGTCCAGTGCCAGCCTCACTGGATCTAGGAGTATGATGAACCTTCCCCATCCAGGAATACACGCCAAAACTCCTCAGATGTTTCTGCTGTCAGTGATACGGCCATCACAGGGATAACTTTAAAGAACCTACCATCTGGGGAGTCCGCAGCTAGCACCATGACACAGAAGTGGGTATCCAAGCCCATAAGGACGGAAAAGAAACCAAACGAAAGTGGCCCAATTGTTCCAGGACTCATCATGCCTGGAACAGGCGCTGCCCAGAGAGACTTGAAAGAATAGCAGCTATGAAGAGCACCCCTTCACCCAAATCATGGCAAGCACCTGCAACACTGCCACCCTAGGACCAGTGACCTCCTTGCCAGAGAAGACATCGCCAGCTGTCCACTCTACCTGTTCCTGAGACTCCAGCCAGCTGAAAGCAGCACCTCTCCCAAAGCCTACACCTTGGTACACCTTATTCCTTTAACCTTCCAAATCCTTACCAGAGTCCTTTCCCTCGTCAAGATCGCCAACTTTCTGGAGTTACTCCCAAGATCTACATATATAATGTCGGCTGGACAGCGGTATGATTTAAGGCACTTCTGCGCATGACGTCATTGGCGCCTTGGCCTTAAAGGAACCCTTGCGTATTGTTTATTCACGTTTTACCTTTTCAAATTAAATTATTTTCTTATTGGATCTCTCTCTCTCTCTCTCTCTCTCTCTCTCTCTCTCTCTCTCTCTCTCTCTCTCTCTCTCTCTCTCTCTCTCTTTCTCGTAGAAAATGGAGAGATTGTTTTTTTTATTAAATGACTCTTCAGCAATGTAGCATCTTTAGGGAAAACATGGAATATAATAATTTCAGTTCACTTCTTGTATTAAAGTATAAGTAAGATATAATTTACAATTTCATGAATAATTTCTCTATTCACGAACTTTCTATAATACAATTTTCATATATAAAGGAAATATAATTTGCAATTTCATAAATAAGTTGTCAATTTATTTAAAATGTTTCCTCTACACAATTTTCTTTATATATAAATGAATTATAATTTGCAGGTTCACAAAAAGGTTATCAATTTATTTACAATGTTTTTGTTATAGAATTTTCAAATATAAATTAAATATAATTTGTAGGTTCTTGCATAATGTAATGATTTATTTACAAAATCTCTTATTTCAGAGTTTTCATAAATTTCCTATTCATACTTTTCCAATCTCTTGATTTTTGTTATTTGAATAATTTTTTTTTTTGTTTTTTTTGTTTGTTTAATTGTCTAATTCTGTGGAATACAGATATTTTTGCAAAGAAATAAATAACTTCAACTGGTAAGGCCATTACAGCAAGTTTCATCTCATCAGCAAGAGTTCTTATACAATTATTTCCCACTCTTAATTTTTCACCATGGACAGCTAAAAAGATTTCTCTCATCTTAATTAATTGGGAAAAGAAAGAATCTGAGGGTACACGAAGACCACCTCTGTTCATTACATCTATCCAACATTTATCATCTGCAACAATACCTGACCTGTGATTTCTTAATTCAGGATATTTCATACTATATAACCTCCTATATACCTCAAAGATTCCTCTTCTGTTACAGAACTAAGTGTACTTGCTGGTATTTCATTCTCTTTGCGTGTTTCAGTTAATTCAAGAATCT
>NC_090756.1:54549982-54589982 GCF_036898095.1 Palaemon carinicauda
ACAATTTTTATGCAAATTTCCACTAAAGAACCCATTTGGCTACAACCCTTGTAATAATTTTCAAATTCAATAGGTTTAATTCCATTTTCTTCAAAGTATGACTGAGTATCAGGATCTTTTAAAAAATCTGCAATAACATTAGCCCCGGCAACAAGTTGTGTTCCCAAATCGCTTACTACAAATTGTGGTAAACCATGTTCAAAGGTATGTAGAGTGAATGATCTCAAAAATTCCTTGACTGACAAATCCAAGCATAATTTCAAATTAATGGCCCTTGTATACATACAACTCATACACAGAATCCAAACCTTCACCTTACTACCCTGTTGCTTTACAAAATATGGTCCAAAATAATCAATATATACATAACTGAAGGGAATCTGGGAAGGATCCATCCTAAACTCCCGGTAAGGGGACTGATTTAACCGAATGGTATGCTCCTTGTACCTTTTACATTTGACACAATCTTTTACCACTCTTAACAGCTGAAAAACATTGTGGTATCCAGAACTTCTTGCGTAGCTCATTCAGAACAGAATAATAACCAGCATGCTTGAGTTTTATATGAAGACTCCTGATTATTAGTTCTGTCAAGGAACTTTTGTTAAACAGCAAGATTGGAAAGCAACACCTCTGTTTACCTTTCCACCTGTCAAACTTGCTTTTGACTCTGAGAATTCCATCTATATCTGGGTAATCATTCAACTGTTTTACCAAATTAGGTATATCCTTAAGAAGTTTAGAATTGTATGCAAAATACTCCAAAACACTAGGAAACTGAATTTTTTGTTCTTTCAATATGATCATCTTCAGAGCTTTCACATAAAATCCTGTATCATTAGATTCAACGGGAACCTTCAGTTTTCTAGCTGTAACTGTAGCTTTCCACTTGGCAAAACACTGAGCAACCCTGGCATGCACTTTAACCATGAGAGAGAAACTAGAGTATCTGTTTGGAGAAACTAGATGCTCAGCCACGTCCTCCCTAAGGTCTTGTGCACAAACATTACTTAAAACATTCTCCTCTTTGAAGTCAAGGGTAGCCCTAGGGTTAGGAACTGTAACTCTCAAAATATCTTGACTGACTATAGACTGGTGGATATCAGGTTGAGGTCCGGAAAAATAGTTTGTATTAATTAACTGTTTATAGGACAAGGTTCTTGTTATGCAGTCTCCAGGATTGGCAGTTCCAGTGATGAAAGTAAAATTAACAGGAAACGTTTCACATAACTTATCTATTTGCTGTAGCCTGTTAAGAACAAATACAGACCTTTTCTGCATCTTATCCAGTTTATAGGAATATGAATTGATCCAAGAAAGAGCTACCAAACTATCAGAGTACAAATCCAAACTTTTCATTGCAATTGGAACGAGGCAATCAGGCCCTCCTAAATCTTTATACAAATCAATTAACAACTCCACACCCAAGCAAATGGCTTGTAACTCCAGGGAAGGGATGGACTTAGTATTAGACTGTCTGTTTATCAGCCTGTTTTTGGCTAATAAAAAATTTGTTTGGCCAGTATCAATGTTCTCTATATACAGAGCAGCTCCATATATCATACTGCTAGCATCTACACAAGCAAGAAGTCTGTATTGTCCATCTCTTTCCCCAACAAATCTTTGAACAACAATTTCAGGTGTAGAATTAGCTTGCCTTGCAATCCATTTCCATTCTTTTAGCTTTTCAGCAGGTAAAATATCATCCCATCCTAATGACTTATCACACTGTAAACCATGCATAAATAGCCTTGCCCTATTAAATACTGGACCATTGATATTATACAAATCAAAGTTTGAAGCAATGGACTTGAGGATGGACCTCTTCGTACTTGCCGAAGCTTCCAAAACAATGGGAAAAGTTGAAAGGGTATCCAACTCCCTATTCCATTTCAAACCTAAAAGTTTAACTTCTGTTAGTGTATTTTGATCCCAGTCTGAGTCAATGACTTCTTGAAGTGGCCCATCATTGGTGACAATTTGTTGCAATTCTATTCTATAAGGAGCAAATATATTTGTTAGCCGAGTATAGGCCCATTCCAAGGCATCCGAATTTTTGCTGGTATAAGCTCCATTATCCATATAAAACAACTGATAAAGCAATTTCTTCATATTTTTTACCTCTTGAGTATCATCATCCACATCCAAAACCAGTATCTTATAGAGACTCAACATCAAAATTGTTGGGCTACATCTTAAACCAAAACTCAATCTAAGATTCTTGTAACCAACTAAGGAAAAATCTTTCTTCTTCACACTTCTAACCCAAAGAAAAAGTAATTTATTCTGATCTGAAGTTCTAAGTGCTATCTGATTAAAAGCCTTTTTGAGATCAAAGCAAAATATCTTCGAACCAAATCGTAAGTGAAGTAAGGCTGAACTTAACTTTTGGTTTAACGACGGCCCTGGATGAATTGCCTGGTTATGGCTTACTGTCATGGGTTTTCTAGGTTTCGCCGCAAAGATGTTTGATAGAAATACTACTCTGCATTTTGTAGTCTCTCGATCAAGTTTAAACACCCCCATGTGGGGTAAAAAACTATGTTCAGGATGTTCAGTTAGGTAATGCTTAAGGTTTGGGATCTTTTCAATTATTCATAAATTTTCTTGTTCTTTAATGACTTCATCCATGAGTTTCAGATGCATCTCCCTTTTGCAAAGCTTCTTTAAATTTGACTTTAACACTGCTTCAGCTAGTTTATAATTTTTACCAAGTAAGTGTGACACCTTACTGTTCCATAGCAGAGGCATTGTTATTCTACCATCCTCATTAACAGTGGCATTGTTAAGTGCATATCTTACTAGAGAATTATTGAGTTCCACAGATGTCTCATTCTCTTCCTTATCATAATTAAGGATCCTTTTGCAGTCATATTCCAACATTTGCTCGGTGGCCCTTTATAGTGCTTGCTCATTTATGCCCCCGTTCTCATTTAAAACTTGAAAATTAGCTTCTACCACCATTTCCTCATGCTCCAATATAGATTCATCATTAAATTTACCTAATCCAAGGCCAATGGAATCAAGAGAACCTACATCCAACTGAGCAACATCAGACTTGCAAGTAATTGAAGTTTCAACTGCATTTAAATCAGGAAGGCAATGTAAATTTTTTAACATTGTGTCAACATTACCAAGAAGCATCACTCCAAAGGAAGTTTGAAAGTATACTGAAGGACTATCCTGTCCAAACCTAACTGTTGACGCCATAGTGCAGTGAGCAGAGTTAGTGCCTAGGAGGAAATCTATACTATTTAACTCATCCCCATTATTTAGCAACTGTTTATCTGCAAGGGTGTAACCCTTAGCAGAGAAATGGCTTGCCACCCTGAACAAATTAGGCAACTTCAAATTTATATTTATATAAGGTACACATAGGGCCTCCACCTTGCAAATTTCCTGACCAAATTTTAAATTCAGTTCCACAACCTTTGTATTATATGATTTAGCAGAGTTAAAACCATTAACAGTAAGACTCACATTTCTCCTCAAAACTTTGAACTGAATCTTCTTAACCGCTCTATCCGTAATAAAATTACACTGACAGCCCGAGTCTTGTAAACCTCTTAATTGGGTATGGTCCTCTAGATGACAAGTGAAAGTTGGTAGAGCAGATCTATATCCATAGCACTGAAGAGCATCCACTGAAAATACTACCCCCGTGGAAACCTTTTCAGATTTCTCATTAACTAAATTGGAGTTTTTATTAAGACTTCTAGCATTGACCATCTCTTCTTTTGGGGAATCTTTTTTAATGCAGAGAAAGGTGAAATGCCAGCCATTACATCCTTTGCATTTCTTATGAAGTCTAAATTTGCACAAACCCGCAGAATGAGAGGAACTGGCACACTTAAGGCAACCTCCTATCTCTTTCAGCTTATCCACCTTTGCCTTATTACTATTATAAACCGGGCACTTGAAAACTTGGTGATCATCAGTTGCTCTATCATAAGCACATAAAGAGCATTTCGCCTTAGTAGGCTGCCCTTCAACATTCACATTAGAGGCTAGATTAACAGTCTCTGAAGTTTTGGGAAACTTCTTAACTTTTGTATAAATTTTCTGAGATGCTATGGCATATCGTTCACATGCTTCAAAAATGTTATCATTAATTTCTGAAAGGGAGGGCCTCGTCTTATTGGTAATATTTACTAGCTGAGATTGGAAGGTGCTGTTCATGCCATTCCAAAAGTAGTAGTTCAAAAAATCGTCCACTTCCACTTTCAACAATTTAACAGATTCCATGAAATTTTTCATCTGACCAACGTACGCAAATGGATCTGTTTGGTAAGGCATTTTCATATCTGTCAACTGTTTTATTAAAGTAAACTTCTGAAACCTAGGGGATGCTAAAGCAGACCTTAAAATTAATTTTGCATCTTCATATGTCTGTTTGTCTGTTTCAAGTGAATCGAGTAGTATGGATGCACGACCTGACACTTGTTGCTTCAGCAGCAGTAATTTGTCTCTCTGAGTGTACTTGAAGGTTTTAATAACCTCTTCAAATTCAGAAAGAAATTTCTCTATATTTCCTCCCTCTACACTTTTAAATGATGGTAAAGGAGCTGTAGGGCTTTTCAAAAGGCTTCTAGCTTCTTCAAGTACAGAATGGGGAGGAACTGAATCTTTAGTAGCCTCAAGGGTAGCTATAAAAAAGTTTATTTTATCCAAGTAGCTCTCACAAGCTTCAAACTCAATATCCAATTTTGATTCATCTTCCTCTTCTGCCCATAATAACTTAGCTATTTTAGAATTATAAACCTTCAGCTCTTCAGCAAATCCATGAAATATAGAGATAAGTGATCGCCGTTCAACTTCTGAACCCAATTTACAATCTTCAATTCGATTGACATTCTTAGTCACTTGAGTGCGGATGTATTTCCGAGAATTTATCAAAAGCGATAATTCTGACATCTTTGCTGATTACTATTAAAACAATATTTCAGACAATCACAAATCAATCTATAGAGCAGATCTAACCCAACAGAGTTTAAATGTGTGGCGTCCCTGTATAACCTTCTATTATCTAATCTACCTGGACCATCTACTCTGAACAAGTAATTCTTGAAACTCAACTTGTTAATAAATTTATTGAGATAACGCCTCATTAACTTGAATTCTTCCACGCATGGGCTATCAAACCGATTTCTCCTTTCATAAAATCGGATTTCAATTTGAGATGCAATTATACAAGATCTTGGTAACCTGGATCTCAGAATCTTGTAAAATTCTTTGCGATTATTCTTTACCACTGACAAATCTACACGAGACTTCAAATCATTACCTCCTAAAATTACCAAAAAAAATAATCGGGGTTATACGTGAAAACATCTTCTAGGAGAGCTAGATTATTCAAAAAATAATTAAATGTGGCACCAGGAAAACCAAGAAACTGAACATCAAAAGATGTCTGTTCAATCACAATTGTTGAGCTATTAACCCTAAGCTCCAAATCTCTAACATAAGAATGTCCTAGAATTGACAGTTTCATGACAACACCAAAACCAAAATATAAACTAGGTAAAATTCAAGGACAACTTGAATTATAAACAAAATTTCAACACTGATAAATTCGAAAATTCTCGTACTTTCGTCATTCTCTCCGCCAATCTTACACTCAACGAGACCAACCAGCAACCAAATTTCTTACCCAAGCCCCACGTTGGGCGCCATCTTGAAAATTGTACGATGGAAAAAATAAAACAAGTCCATTAAAAAATGTTCACTTTAATGAAAGGTTGAACTTCCATGGGAAGTTAAATTTAGAACTGGTTGCTGGTGGGCTTGTTAACGTAGAGAAGGATTTTCCTGTGTCAGAAGTAACTACAGGTATGCTGTCTTCCTTCTCCTACCCTCCTCATTTTTCAAGAAACCCTGAGGACATAAACGAAATACTATTTTCAAAAGGTAAAGGCAAGTTCTGCTAAATCACTCAATTCAATAACTGTAGTAAAATGAAAAAAGATTTTTGAGGTAATAGCGCAAGCTCTGCTATTTCACTCAAGTCCCTAAACTCAGTAGTTAACTTTACAATTAAATTGAATTCTGAGCAATGAAAAATATATAGCCTACATATTCTGCCTCCAATTTAACGTGGCAACCACCTAACCACGAAAGACCCAATGATCCGAAAACTTCGGCGTAAAGTAAACATAACATTGGCTAATTAAGTAAAAACTGCCTCTAATCCAAAAAAACTTTCATATGGTAACACGCAAAGTTACAGCAGTGATAAATTATGAATAGTTTAAATACCAAATCCCTAGGGTTTATTAATTGGGAATCGAGCAAGGGAATATTTATCCACGATAAACAAATTGACAGGGAATCACTTTAGAAGTCAGCATATCTTTCGTAATGACGTACCTTATCAATTCAATTCCTCGGAAATTTGGCGAAGATAATGTCCTGATGTTACGACGCTTATGGCTGGTCTTGACTTGTGCAGGATGGCGGAGAAAAGCGAGTATCTGTTACTCCTCCATTATATGACTTCGACCAACTCTGGATATAATAACACCTGTAATATCCAGCCGTCCGTCCAGTACGAAAACCTTCTTTCAACTCTCCTTCTCTCTGCTGGCGATGTTTCCTTTAGAATTCGTATTACTGGAAAAAACAAGACCACCAGCAGATAGTTCCGAAAGGGTTGTTTAGTAGTTCACGCTTCAAAGGATTTACCGTCAAAACGAAAATATACAATATGCTGGGTTTCCCTTCAAGCGTAAACTACCATTATTTATAATAATAATAATGCATAAGTTATCACTGGGTAACACAGGTTTACCCAGAAAGAAAATTAATGAACAATGGAATATATGATTTGCTAACCAAATACTGTAGCAACAACAAAAGGAACAACATTAATTAAACAGAATTTCCAACACTCCAGGGAAGGAGCTCGGATTTTCTAGGCTTTGAAAATCTGAGGAAGTTTTAAATTTATTCTAGGAGCATATCCTTAGTCCTTAATCCTGAAGCAACGGCTGCTGCTCTCTTTGGATACCTATAATTAGAGTCCACTGCTATAGTTTTCTTGGGTCTCACAGTGGGAGCAATGCCACTAATACAACCTTTATCCCTGAGCAAGGGTATAAGGCTGGTAACATGTCTTTTCACAACTTCACCAGACTTCCCTTTCAAAATCTGAGCATTGGTCACCTCTCCAAGGTCATTCTTTACCACCCCCTTAACAATCCCAAGTGGATAATTTAAGGCCTTAGTATGAGGATCCTTCAGTAAAACAATGTCTCCAGCTTCAATGATTTTATGAGTAACAGGCTTGTATCTGTCAGTCTTATCAACTGCTTGATTTATCAATGTCGTCAAAAATTCAGAATGATAAATTCTAATCAAGGTCTCTCTTACCTTCCTCAGCTTGCTGTAAGTGTCCTCAATTATTCTTGAGGGTTAATCTTTCAAGTCATACTCCCCATCTAATTCAGGATCACACTGCAATTCGGGTATAATGTTAACAGAGGTTAACTCGTAGTCATGTATCAAAATTTCTGGAGTTATTGGGCTAGGTACAGATTCATCAGGCACATCCCTTAAACCATCCTTAAAGGCAATGGGACGACGATTTATAAGATGGTTTGCCTGAGATATAAGAAAGGCCATATCCCTTATGTCTAACACATTTGTTTTAATGGATTTGTTAATTAGATGTTTTACAATTTTTATGCAAATTTCCACTAAAGAACCCATTTGGCTACAACCCTTGTAATAATTTTCAAATTCAATAGGTTTAATTCCATTTTCTTCAAAGTATGACTGAGTATCAGGATCTTTTAAAAAATCTGCAATAACATTAGCCCCGGCAACAAGTTGTGTTCCCAAATCGCTTACTACAAATTGTGGTAAACCATGTTCAAAGGTATGTAGAGTGAATGATCTCAAAAATTCCTTGACTGACAAATCCAAGCATAATTTCAAATTAATGGCCCTTGTATACATACAACTCATTCACAGAATCCAAACCTTCACCTTACTACCCTGTTGCTTTACAAAATATGGTCCAAAATAATCAATATATACATAACTGAAGGGAATCTGGGAAGGATCCATCCTAAACTCCCGGTAAGGGGACTGATTTAACCGAATGGTATGCTCCTTTTACCTTTTACAGATGACACAATCTTTTACCACTCTTAACAGCTGAAAAACATTGTGGTATCC
Source organism: Palaemon carinicauda (assembly GCF_036898095.1). NCBI lineage: Eukaryota > Metazoa > Arthropoda > Malacostraca > Decapoda > Palaemonidae > Palaemon > Palaemon carinicauda. The sequence goes on from NC_090756.1 coordinate 54,558,161, forward strand.
AGAACTTCTTGCGTAGCTCATTCAGAACAGAATAATAACCAGCATGCTTGAGTTTTATATGAAGACTCCTGATTATTAGTTCTGTCAAGGAACTTTTGTTAAACAGCAAGATTGGGAAGCAACACCTCTGTTTACCTTTCCACCTGTCAAACTTGCTTTTGACTCTGAGAATTCCATCTTTATCTGGGTAAACATTCAACTGTTTTGCCAAATTAGGTATATCCTTAAGAAGTTTAGAATTGTATGCAAAATACTCCAAAACACTAGGAAACTGAATTATTTTTCTTTCAATATGATCATCTTCAGAGCTTTCACATAAAATCCTGTATCATTAGATTCAACGGGAACCTTCAGTTTTCTAGCTGTAACTGTAGCTTTCCACTTGGCAAAACACTGAGCAACCCTGGCATGCACTTTAACCATGAGAGAGAAACTAGAGTATCTGTTTGGAGAAACTAGATGCTCAGCAACGTCCTCCCTAAGGTCTTGTGCACAAACATTACTTAAAACATTCTCCTCTTTGAAGTCAAGGGTAGCCCTAGGGTTAGGAACTGTAACTCTCAAAATATCTTGACTGACTATAGACTGGTGGATATCAGGTTGAGGTCCGGAAAAATAGTTTGTATTAATTAACTGTTTATAGGACAAGGTTCTTGTTATGCAGTCTCCAGGATTGGCAGTTCCAGTGATGAAAGTAAAATTAACAGGAAACGTTTCACATAACTTATCTATTTGCTGTAGCCTGTTAAGAACAAATACAGACCTTTTCTGCATCTTATCCAGTTTATAGGAATATGAATTGATCCAAGAAAGAGCTACCAAACTATCAGAGTACAAATCCAAACTTTTTATTGCAATTGGAACGAGGCAATCAGGCCCTCCTAAATCTTTATACAAATCAATTAACAACTCCACACCCAAGCAAATGGCTTGTAACTCCAGGGAAGGGATGGACTTAGTATTAGACTGTCTGTTTATCAGCCTGTTTTTGGCTAATAAAAAATTTGTTTGGCCAGTATCAATGTTTTCTATATACAGAGCAGCTCCATATATCATACTGCTAGCATCTACACAAGCAAGAAGTCTGTATGAGGATGGACCTCTTCGTACTTGCCGAAGCTTCCAAAACAATGGGAAAAGTTGAAAGGGTATCCAACTCCCTATTCCATTTCAAACCTAAAAGTTTAACTTCTGTTAGTGTATTTTGATCCCAGTCTGAGTCAATGACTTCTTGAAGTGGCCCATCATTGGTGACAATTTGTTGCAATTCTATTCTATAAGGAGCAAATATATTTGTTAGCCGAGTATAGGCCCATTCCAAGGCATCCGAATTTTTGCTGGTATAAGCTCCATTATCCATATAAAACAACTGATAAAGCAATTTCTTCATATTTTTTACCTCTTGAGTATCATCATCCACATCCAAAACCAGTATCTTATAGAGACTCAACATCAAAATTGTTGGGCTACATCTTAAACCAAAACTCAATCTAAGATTCTTGTAACCAACTAAGGAAAAATCTTTCTTCTTCACACTTCTAGCCCAAAGAAAAAGTAATTTATTTTGATCTGAAGTTCTAAGTGCTATCTGATTAAAAGCCTTTTTGAGATCAAAGCAAAATATCTTCGAACCAAATCGTAAGTGAAGTAAGGCTGAACTTAACTTTTGGTTTAACGACGGCCCTGGATGAATTGCCTGGTTATGGCTTACTGTCATGGGTTTTCTAGGGTCCGCCTCAAAGATGTTTGATAGAAATACTACTCTGCATTTTGTAGTCTCTCGATCAAGTTTAAACACCCCCATGTGGGGTAAAAAACTATGTTCAGGATGTTCAGTTAGGTAATGCTTAAGGTTTGGGATCTTTTCAATTATTCCTAAATTTTCTTGTTCTTTAATGACTTCATCCATGAGTTTCAGATGCATCTCCCTTTTACAAAGCTTCTTCAAATTTGACTTTAACACTGCTTCAGCTAGTTTATAATTTTTACCAAGTAAGTGTGACACCTTACTGTTCCATAGCAGAGGCATTGTTATTCTACCATCCTCATTAACAGTGGCATTGTTAAGTGCATATCTTACTAGAGAATTATTGAGTTCCACAGATGTCTCATTCTCTTCCTTATCATAATTAAGGATCCTTTTGCAGTCATATTCCAACATTTGCTCGGTGTCCCTTTATAGTGCTTGCTCATTTATGCCCCCGTTCTCATTTAAAACTAGAAAATTAGCTTCTACCACCATTTCCTCATGCTCCAATATAGATTCATCATTAAATTTACCTAATCCAAGGCCAATGGAATCAAGAGAACCTACATCCAACTGAGCAACATCAGACTTGCAAGTAATTGCAGTTTCAACTGCATTTAAATCAGGAAGGCAATGTAAATTTTTTAACATTGTGTCAACATTACCAAGAAGCATCACTCCAAAGGAAGTTTGAAAGTATACTGAAGGACTATCCTGTCCAAACCTAACTGTTGACGCCATAGTGCAGTGAGCAGAGTTAGTGCCTAGGAGGAAATCTATACTATTTAACTCATCCCCATTATTTAGCAACTGTTTATCTGCAAGGGTGTAACCATTAGCAGAGAAATGGCTTGCCACCCTGAACAAATTAGGCAACTTCAAATTTATATTTATATAAAGTACACATAGGGCCTCCACCTTGCAAATTTCCTGACCAAATTTTAAATTCAGTTCCACAACCTTTGTATTATATGATTTAGCAGAGTTAAAACCATTAACAGTAAGACTCACATTTCTCCTCAAAACTTTGAACTGAATCTTCTTAACCGCTCTATCCGTAATAAAATTACACTGACAGCCCGAGTCTTGTAAACCTCTTATTTGGGTATGGTCCTCTAGCTGACATGTGAAAGTTGGTAGAGCAGATCTATTGCCATAGCACTGAAGAGCATCCACTGAAAATACTACCCCCGTGGAAACCTTTTCAGATTTCTCATTAACTAAATTGGAGTTTTTATTTAGACTTCTAGCATTGACCACCTCTTCTTTTGGGGAATCTTTTTTAATGCAGAGAAAGGTGAAATGCCAGCCATTACATCCTCTGCATTTCTTATGAAGTCTAAATTTGCACAAACCCGCAGAATGAGAGGAACTGGCACACTTAAGGCAACCTCCTATCTCTTTCAGCTTATCCACCTTTGCCTTATTACTATTATAAACCGGGCACTTGAAAACTTGGTGATCATCAGTTGCTCTGTCATAAGCACATAAAGAGCATTTCGCCTTAGTAGGCGGCCCTTCAACATTCACATTAGAGGCTAGATTAACAGTCTCTGAAGTTTTGGGAAACTTCTTAACTTTTGTATAAATTTTCTGAGATGCTATGGCATATCGTTCACATGCTTCAAAAATGTTATCATTAATTTCTGAAAGGGAGGGCCTCGTCTTATTGGTAATATTTACTAGCTGAGATTGGAAGGTGCTGTTCATGCCATTCCAAAAGTAGTAGTTCAAAAAATCGTCCACTTCCACTTTCAACAATTTAACAGATTCCATGAAATTTTTCATCTGACCAACGTACGCAAATGGATCTGTTTGGTAAGGCATTTTCATATCTGTCAACTGTTTTATTAAAGTAAACTTCTGAAACCTAGGGGATGCTAAAGCAGACCTTAAAATTAATTTTGCATCTTCATATGTCTGTTTGTCTGTTTCAAGTGAATCGAGTAGTATGGATGCACGACCTGACACTTGTTGCTTCAGCAGCAGTAATTTGTCTCTCTGAGTGTACTTGAAGGTTTTAATAACCTCTTCAAATTCAGAAAGAAATTTCTCTATATTTTCTACCTCTACACTTTTAAATGATGGTAAAGGAGCTGTAGGGCTTTTCAAAAGGCTTCTAGCTTCTTCAAGTACAGAATGGGGAGGAACTGAACCTTTAGTAGCCTCAAGGGTAGCTATAAAAATTTTTATTTTATCCAAGTAGCTCTCACAAGCTTCAAACTCAATATTCAATTTTGATTCATCTTCCTCTTCTGCCCATAATAACTTAGCTATTTTATAATTGTAAACCTTCAGCTCTTCAGCAAATCCATGAAATATAGAGATAAGTGATCGCCGTTCAACTTCTGAACCCAATTTACAATCTTCAATTCGATTGACATTCTTAGTCACTTGAGTGCGGATGTATTTCCGAGAATTTATCAAAAGCGATAATTCTGACATCTTTGCTGATTACTATTAAAACAATATTTCAGACAATCACAAATCAATCTATAGAGCAGATCTAACCCAACAGAGTTTAAATGTGTGGCGTCCCTGTATAACCTTCTATTATCTAATCTACCTGGACCCTCTACTCTGAACAAGTAATTCTTGAAACTCAACTTGTTAATAAATTTATTGAGATAACGCCTCATTAACTTGAATTCTTCCACGCATGGGCTATCAAACCGATTTCTCCTTTCATAAAATCGGATTTCAATTTGAGATGCAATTATACAAGATCTTGGTAACCTGGATCTCAGAATCTTGTAAAATTCTTTGCAATTATTCTTTACCACTGACAAATCTACACGAGACTTCAAATCATTACCTCCTAAAATTACCAAAAAAAATAATCGGGGTTATACGTGAAAACATCTTCTAGGAGAGCTAGATTATTCAAAAAATAATTAAATGTGGCACCAGGAAAACCAAGAAACTGAACATCAAAAGATGTCTGTTCAATCACAATTGTTGAGCTATTAACCCTAAGCTCCAAATCTCTAACATAAGAATGTCCTAGAATTGACAGTTTCATGACAACACCAAAACCAAAATATAAACTAGGTAAAATTCAAGGACAACTTAAATTATAAACAAAATTTCAACACTGATAAATTCGAAAATTCTCGTACTTTCGTCATTCTCTCCGCCAATCTTACACTCAACGAGACCAACCAGCAACCAAATTTCTTACCCTAGCCCCACGTTGGGCGCCATCTTGAAAATGGTACGATGGAAAAAATAAAACAAGTCCATTAAAAAGTGTTCACTTTAATGAAAGGTTGAGCTTCCATGTGAAGTTAAATTTAGAACTGGTTGCTGGTGGGCTTGTTGACGTAGAGAAGGATTTTCCTGTGTCAAAAGTAACTACAGGTATGCTGTCTTCCTTCTCCTACCTTCCTCATTTTTCAAGAAACCCTGAGGACATAAACGAAATACTATTTTCAAAAGGTAAAGGCAAGTTCTGCTAAATCACTCAATTCAATAACTGTAGTAAAATGAAAAAAGATTTTTGAGGTAAAAGCGCAAGCTCTGCTATTTCACTCAAGTCCCTAAACTCAGTAGTTAAGTTTACAATTAAATTGAATTCTGAGCAATGAAAAATATATAGCCTACATATTCTGCCTCCAATTTAACGTGGCAACCACCTAACCACGAAAGGCCCAATGATCCGAAAACTTCGGCGTAAAGTAAACATAACATTGGCTAATTAAGTAAAAACTGCCTCTAATCCAAAAAAAATTTCATATGGTAACACGCAAAGTTACAGCAGTGATAAATTATGAATAGTTTAAATACCAACTCCCTAGGGTTTATTAATTGGGAATCGAGCAAGGGAATATTTATCCACGATAAACAAATTGACAGGGAATCACTTTAGAAGTCAGCATATCTTTCGTAATGACGTACCTTATCAATTCAATTCCTCGGAAAATTGGCGAAGATAATGTCCTGATGTTACGACGCTTATGGCTGGTCTTGTCTTGTGTAGGATGGCGGAGAAAAGCGAGTATCTGTTACTCCTCCATTATATGACTTCGACCAACTCTGGATATAATAACACCTGTAATATCCAGCCGTCCGTCCAGTACGAAAACCTTCTTTCAACTCTCCTTCTCTCTGCTGGCGATGTTTCCTTTAGAATTCGTATTACTGGAAAAAACAAGACCACCAGCAGATAGTTCCGAAAGGGTTGTTTAGTAGTTCACGCTTCAAAGGATTTACCGTCAAAACGAAAATATACAATATGCTAGGTTTCCCTTCAAGCGTAAACTACCATTATTTATAATAATAATAATGCATAAGTTATCACTGGGTAACACAGGTTTACCCAGAAAGAAAATTAATAAACAATAGAATATATGATTTGCTAACCAAATACTGTAGCAACAACAAAAGGAACAACATTAATTAAACAGAATTTCCAACACTCCAGGGAAGGAGCTCGGATTTTCTAGGCTTTGAAAATCTGAGGAAGTTTTTAATTTATTCTAGGAGCATATCCTTAGTCCTTAATCCTGAAGCAACGGCAGCTGCTCTCTTTGGATACCTATAATTAGAGTCCACTGCTATAGTTTTCTTAGGTCTCACAGAGGGAGCAATGCCACTAATACAACCTTTATCCCTGAGCAAGGGTATAAGGCTGGCAACATGTCTTTTCACAACTTCACCACACTTCCCTTTCAAAATCTGAGCATTGGTCACCTCTCCAAGGTCATTCTTTACCACCCCCTTAACAATCCCAAGTGGATAATTTAAGGCCTTAGTATGAGGATCCTTCAGTAAAACAATGTCTCCAGCTTCAATGATTTTATGAGTAACAGGCTTGTATCTGTCAGTCTTATCAACTGCTTGATTTATCAATGTCGTCAAAAATTCAGAATGATAAATTCTAATCAAGGTCTCTCTTACCTTCCTCAGCTTGCTGTAAGTGTCCTCAATTATTCTTGAGGGTGAATCTTTCAAGTCATACTCCCCATCTAATTCAGGATCACACTGCAATTCGGGTATAATGTTAACAGAGGTTAACTCGTAGCCATGTATCAAAATTTCTGGAGTTATTGGGCTAGGTACAGATTCATCAGGCACATCCCTTAAACCATCCTTAAAGGCAATGGGACGACGATTTATAAGATGGTTTGCCTGAGATATAAGAAAGGCCATATCCCTTATGTCTAACACATTTGTTTTAATGGATTTGTTAATTAGATGTTTTGCAATTTTTATGCAAATTTCCACTAAAGAACCCATTTGGCTACAACCCTTGTAATAATTTTCAAATTCAATAGGTTTAATTCCATTTTCTTCAAAGTATGACTGAGTATCAGGATCTTTTAAAAAATCTGCAATAACATTAGCCCCGGCAACAAGTTGTGTTCCCAAATCGCTTACTACAAATTGTGGTAAACCATGTTCAAAGGTATGTAGAGTGAATGATCTCAAAAATTCCTTGACTGACAAATCCAAGCATAATTTCAAATTAATGGCCCTTGTATACATACAACTCATACACAGAATCCAAACCTTCACCTTACTACCCTGTTGCTTTACAAAATATGGTCCAAAATAATCAATATATACATAACTGAAGGGAATCTGGGAAGGAACCATCCTAAACTCCCGGTAAGGGGACTGATTTAACCGAATGGTATGCTCCTTGTACCTTTTACAGATGACACAATCTTTTACCCCTCTTAACAGCTGAAAAACATTGTGGTATCCAGAACTTCTTGCGTAGCTCATTCAGAACAGAATAATAACCAGCATGCTTGAGTTTTATATGAAGACTCCTGATTATTAGTTCTGTCAAGGAACTTTTGTTAAACAGCAAGATTGGGAAGCAACACCTCTGTTTACCTTTCCACCTGTCAAACTTGCTTTTGACTCTGAGAATTCCATCTTTATCTGGGTAAACATTCAACTGTTTTGCCAAATTAGGTATATCCTTAAGAAGTTTAGAATTGTATGCAAAATACTCCAAAACACTAGGAAACTGAATTATTTTTCTTTCAATATGATCATCTTCAGAGCTTTCACATAAAATCCTGTATCATTAGATTCAACGGGAACCTTCAGTTTTCTAGCTGTAACTGTAGCTTTCCACTTGGCAAAACACTGAGCAACCCTGGCATGCACTTTAACCATGAGAGAGAAACTAGAGTATCTGTTTGGAGAAACTAGATGCTCAGCAACGTCCTCCCTAAGGTCTTGTGCACAAACATTACTTAAAACATTCTCCTCTTTGAAGTCAAGGGTAGCCCTAGGGTTAGGAACTGTAACTCTCAAAATATCTTGACTGACTATAGACTGGTGGATATCAGGTTGAGGTCCGGAAAAATAGTTTGTATTAATTAACTGTTTATAGGACAAGGTTCTTGTTATGCAGTCTCCAGGATTGGCAGTTCCAGTGATGAAAGTAAAATTAACAGGAAACGTTTCACATAACTTATCTATTTGCTGTAGCCTGTTAAGAACAAATACAGACCTTTTCTGCATCTTATCCAGTTTATAGGAATATGAATTGATCCAAGAAAGAGCTACCAAACTATCAGAGTACAAATCCAAACTTTTTATTGCAATTGGAACGAGGCAATCAGGCCCTCCTAAATCTTTATACAAATCAATTAACAACTCCACACCCAAGCAAATGGCTTGTAACTCCAGGGAAGGGATGGACTTAGTATTAGACTGTCTGTTTATCAGCCTGTTTTTGGCTAATAAAAAATTTGTTTGGCCAGTATCAATGTTCTCTATATACAGAACAGCTCCATATATCATACTGCTAGCATCTACACAAGCAAGAAGTCTGTATTGTCCATCTCTTTCCCCAACAAATCTTTGAACAACAATTTCAGGTGTAGAATTAGCTTGCCTTGCAATCCATTTCCATTCTTTTAGCTTTTCAGCAGGTAAAATATCATCCCATCCTAATGACTTATCACACTGTAAACCATGCATAAATAGCCTTGCCCTATTAAATACTGGACCATTGATATTATACAAATCAAAGTTTGAAGCAATGGACTTGAGGATGGACCTCTTCGTACTTGCCGAAGCTTCCAAAACAATGGGAAAAGTTGAAAGGGTATCCAACTCCCTATTCCATTTCAAACCTAAAAGTTTAACTTCTGTTAGTGTATTTTGATCCCAGTCTGAGTCAATGACTTCTTGAAGTGGCCCATCATTGGTGACAATTTGTTGCAATTCTATTCTATAAGGAGCAAATATATTTGTTAGCCGAGTATAGGCCCATTCCAAGGCATCCGAATTTTTGCTGGTATAAGCTCCATTATCCATATAAAACAACTGATAAAGCAATTTCTTCATATTTTTTACCTCTTGAGTATCATCATCCACATCCAAAACCAGTATCTTATAGAGACTCAACATCAAAATTGTTGGGCTACATCTTAAACCAAAACTCAATCTAAGATTCTTGTAACCAACTAAGGAAAAATCTTTCTTCTTCACACTTCTAACCCAAAGAAAAAGTCATTTATTTTGATCTGAAGTTCTAAGTGCTATCTGATTAAAAGCCTTTTTGAGATCAAAGCAAAATATCTTCGAACCAAATCGTAAGTGAAGTAAGGCTGAACTTAACTTTTGGTTTAACGACGGCCCTGGATGAATTGCCTGGTTATGGCTTACTGTCATGGGTTTTCTAGGGTCCGCCTCAAAGATGTTTGATAGAAATACTACTCTGCATTTTGTAGTCTCTCGATCAAGTTTAAACACCCCCATGTGGGGTAAAAAACTATGTTCAGGATGTTCAGTTAGGTAATGCTTAAGGTTTGGGATCTTTTCAATTATTCCTAAATTTTCTTGTTCTTTAATGACTTCATCCATGAGTTTCAGATGCATCTCCCTTTTGCAAAGCTTCTTTAAATTTGACTTTAACACTGCTTCAGCTAGTTTATAATTTTTACCAAGTAAGTGTGACACCTTACTGTTCCATAGCAGAGGCATTGTTATTCTACCATCCTCATTAACAGTGGCATTGTTAAGTGCATATCTTACTAGAGAATTATTGAGTTCCACAGATGTCTCATTCTCTTCCTTATCATAATTAAGGATCCTTTTGCAGTCATATTCCAACATTTTCTCGGTGTCCCTTTATAGTGCTTGCTCATTTATGCCCCCGTTCTCATTTAAAACTAGAAAATTAGCTTCTACCACCATTTCCTCATGCTCCAATATAGATTCATCATTAAAATTACCTAATCCAAGGCCAATGGAATCAAGAGAACCTACATCCAACTGAGCAACATCAGACTTGCAAGTAATTGAAGTTTCAACTGCATTTAAATCAGGAAGGCAATGTAAATTTTTTAACATTGTGTCAACATTACCAAGAAGCATCACTCCAAAGGAAGTTTGAAAGTATACTGAAGGACTATCCTGTCCAAACCTAACTGTTGACGCCATAGTGCAGTGAGCAGAGTTAGTGCCTAGGAGGAAATCTATACTATTTAACTCATCCCCATTATTTAGCAACTGTTTATCTGCAAGGGTGTAACCCTTAGCAGAGAAATGGCTTGCCACCCTGAACAAATTAGGCAACTTCAAATTTATATTTATATAAGGTACACATAGGGCCTCCACCTTGCAAATTTCCTGACCAAATTTTAAATTCAGTTCCACAACCTTTGTATTATATGATTTAGCAGAGTTAAAACCATTAACAGTAAGACTCACATTTCTCCTCAAAACTTTGAACTGAATCTTCTTAACCGCTCTATCCGTAATAAAATTACACTGACAGCCCGAGTCTTGTAAACCTCTTAATTGGGTATGGTCCTCTAGATGACAAGTGAAAGTTGGTAGAGCAGATCTATATCCATAGCACTGAAGAGCATCCACTGAAAATACTACCCCCGTGGAAACCTTTTCAGATTTCTCATTAACTAAATTGGAGTTTTTATTAAGACTTCTAGCATTGACCATCTCTTCTTTTGGGGAATCTTTTTTAATGCAGAGAAAGGTGAAATGCCAGCCATTACATCCTTTGCATTTCTTATGAAGTCTAAATTTGCACAAACCCGCAGAATGAGAGGAACTGGCACACTTAAGGCAACCTCCTATCTCTTTCAGCTTATCCACCTTTGCCTTATTACTATTATAAACCGGGCACTTGAAAACTTGGTGATCATCAGTTGCTCTATCATAAGCACATAAAGAGCATTTCGCCTTAGTAGGCTGCCCTTCAACATTCACATTAGAGGCTAGATTAACAGTCTCTGAAGTTTTGGGAAACTTCTTAACTTTTGTATAAATTTTCTGAGATGCTATGGCATATCGTTCACATGCTTCAAAAATGTTATCATTAATTTCTGAAAGGGAGGGCCTCGTCTTATTGGTAATATTTACTAGCTGAGATTGGAAGGTGCTGTTCATGCCATTCCAAAAGTAGTAGTTCAAAAAATCGTCCACTTCCACTTTCAACAATTTAACAGATTCCATGAAATTTTTCATCTGACCAACGTACGCAAATGGATCTGTTTGGTAAGGCATTTTCATATCTGTCAACTGTTTTATTAAAGTAAACTTCTGAAACCTAGGGGATGCTAAAGCAGACCTTAAAATTAATTTTGCATCTTCATATGTCTGTTTGTCTGTTTCAAGTGAATCGAGTAGTATGGATGCACGACCTGACACTTGTTGCTTCAGCAGCAGTAATTTGTCTCTCTGAGTGTACTTGAAGGTTTTAATAACCTCTTCAAATTCAGAAAGAAATTTCTCTATATTTCCTCCCTCTACACTTTTAAATGATGGTAAAGGAGCTGTAGGGCTTTTCAAAAGGCTTCTAGCTTCTTCAAGTACAGAATGGGGAGGAACTGAATCTTTAGTAGCCTCAAGGGTAGCTATAAAAAAGTTTATTTTATCCAAGTAGCTCTCACAAGCTTCAAACTCAATATCCAATTTTGATTCATCTTCCTCTTCTGCCCATAATAACTTAGCTATTTTAGAATTATAAACCTTCAGCTCTTCAGCAAATCCATGAAATATAGAGATAAGTGATCGCCGTTCAACTTCTGAACCCAATTTACAATCTTCAATTCGATTGACATTCTTAGTCACTTGAGTGCGGATGTATTTCCGAGAATTTATCAAAAGCGATAATTCTGACATCTTTGCTGATTACTATTAAAACAATATTTCAGACAATCACAAATCAATCTATAGAGCAGATCTAACCCAACAGAGTTTAAATGTGTGGCGTCCCTGTATAACCTTCTATTATCTAATCTACCTGGACCATCTACTCTGAACAAGTAATTCTTGAAACTCAACTTGTTAATAAATTTATTGAGATAACGCCTCATTAACTTGAATTCTTCCACGCATGGGCTATCAAACCGATTTCTCCTTTCATAAAATCGGATTTCAATTTGAGATGCAATTATACAAGATCTTGGTAACCTGGATCTCAGAATCTTGTAAAATTCTTTGCGATTATTCTTTACCACTGACAAATCTACACGAGACTTCAAATCATTACCTCCTAAAATTACCAAAAAAAATAATCGGGGTTATACGTGAAAACATCTTCTAGGAGAGCTAGATTATTCAAAAAATAATTAAATGTGGCACCAGGAAAACCAAGAAACTGAACATCAAAAGATGTCTGTTCAATCACAATTGTTGAGCTATTAACCCTAAGCTCCAAATCTCTAACATAAGAATGTCCTAGAATTGACAGTTTCATGACAACACCAAAACCAAAATATAAACTAGGTAAAATTCAAGGACAACTTGAATTATAAACAAAATTTCAACACTGATAAATTCGAAAATTCTCGTACTTTCGTCATTCTCTCCGCCAATCTTACACTCAACGAGACCAACCAGCAACCAAATTTCTTACCCAAGCCCCACGTTGGGCGCCATCTTGAAAATTGTACGATGGAAAAAATAAAACAAGTCCATTAAAAAATGTTCACTTTAATGAAAGGTTGAACTTCCATGGGAAGTTAAATTTAGAACTGGTTGCTGGTGGGCTTGTTAACGTAGAGAAGGATTTTCCTGTGTCAGAAGTAACTACAGGTATGCTGTCTTCCTTCTCCTACCCTCCTCATTTTTCAAGAAACCCTGAGGACATAAACGAAATACTATTTTCAAAAGGTAAAGGCAAGTTCTGCTAAATCACTCAATTCAATAACTGTAGTAAAATGAAAAAAGATTTTTGAGGTAATAGCGCAAGCTCTGCTATTTCACTCAAGTCCCTAAACTCAGTAGTTAACTTTACAATTAAATTGAATTCTGAGCAATGAAAAATATATAGCCTACATATTCTGCCTCCAATTTAACGTGGCAACCACCTAACCACGAAAGACCCAATGATCCGAAAACTTCGGCGTAAAGTAAACATAACATTGGCTAATTAAGTAAAAACTGCCTCTAATCCAAAAAAACTTTCATATGGTAACACGCAAAGTTACAGCAGTGATAAATTATGAATAGTTTAAATACCAAATCCCTAGGGTTTATTAATTGGGAATCGAGCAAGGGAATATTTATCCACGATAAACAAATTGACAGGGAATCACTTTAGAAGTCAGCATATCTTTCGTAATGACGTACCTTATCAATTCAATTCCTCGGAAATTTGGCGAAGATAATGTCCTGATGTTACGACGCTTATGGCTGGTCTTGACTTGTGCAGGATGGCGGAGAAAAGCGAGTATCTGTTACTCCTCCATTATATGACTTCGACCAACTCTGGATATAATAACACCTGTAATATCCAGCCGTCCGTCCAGTACGAAAACCTTCTTTCAACTCTCCTTCTCTCTGCTGGCGATGTTTCCTTTAGAATTCGTATTACTGGAAAAAACAAGACCACCAGCAGATAGTTCCGAAAGGGTTGTTTAGTAGTTCACGCTTCAAAGGATTTACCGTCAAAACGAAAATATACAATATGCTGGGTTTCCCTTCAAGCGTAAACTACCATTATTTATAATAATAATAATGCATAAGTTATCACTGGGTAACACAGGTTTACCCAGAAAGAAAATTAATGAACAATGGAATATATGATTTGCTAACCAAATACTGTAGCAACAACAAAAGGAACAACATTAATTAAACAGAATTTCCAACACTCCAGGGAAGGAGCTCGGATTTTCTAGGCTTTGAAAATCTGAGGAAGTTTTAAATTTATTCTAGGAGCATATCCTTAGTCCTTAATCCTGAAGCAACGGCTGCTGCTCTCTTTGGATACCTATAATTAGAGTCCACTGCTATAGTTTTCTTGGGTCTCACAGTGGGAGCAATGCCACTAATACAACCTTTATCCCTGAGCAAGGGTATAAGGCTGGTAACATGTCTTTTCACAACTTCACCAGACTTCCCTTTCAAAATCTGAGCATTGGTCACCTCTCCAAGGTCATTCTTTACCACCCCCTTAACAATCCCAAGTGGATAATTTAAGGCCTTAGTATGAGGATCCTTCAGTAAAACAATGTCTCCAGCTTCAATGATTTTATGAGTAACAGGCTTGTATCTGTCAGTCTTATCAACTGCTTGATTTATCAATGTCGTCAAAAATTCAGAATGATAAATTCTAATCAAGGTCTCTCTTACCTTCCTCAGCTTGCTGTAAGTGTCCTCAATTATTCTTGAGGGTTAATCTTTCAAGTCATACTCCCCATCTAATTCAGGATCACACTGCAATTCGGGTATAATGTTAACAGAGGTTAACTCGTAGTCATGTATCAAAATTTCTGGAGTTATTGGGCTAGGTACAGATTCATCAGGCACATCCCTTAAACCATCCTTAAAGGCAATGGGACGACGATTTATAAGATGGTTTGCCTGAGATATAAGAAAGGCCATATCCCTTATGTCTAACACATTTGTTTTAATGGATTTGTTAATTAGATGTTTTACAATTTTTATGCAAATTTCCACTAAAGAACCCATTTGGCTACAACCCTTGTAATAATTTTCAAATTCAATAGGTTTAATTCCATTTTCTTCAAAGTATGACTGAGTATCAGGATCTTTTAAAAAATCTGCAATAACATTAGCCCCGGCAACAAGTTGTGTTCCCAAATCGCTTACTACAAATTGTGGTAAACCATGTTCAAAGGTATGTAGAGTGAATGATCTCAAAAATTCCTTGACTGACAAATCCAAGCATAATTTCAAATTAATGGCCCTTGTATACATACAACTCATTCACAGAATCCAAACCTTCACCTTACTACCCTGTTGCTTTACAAAATATGGTCCAAAATAATCAATATATACATAACTGAAGGGAATCTGGGAAGGATCCATCCTAAACTCCCGGTAAGGGGACTGATTTAACCGAATGGTATGCTCCTTTTACCTTTTACAGATGACACAATCTTTTACCACTCTTAACAGCTGAAAAACATTGTGGTATCCAGAACTTCTTGCGTAGCTCATTCAGAACAGAATAATAACCAGCATGCTTGAGTTTTATATGAAGACTCCTGATTATTAGTTCTGTCAAGGAACTTTTGTTAAACAGCAAGATTGGGAAGCAACACCTCTGTTTACCTTTCCACCTGTCAAACTTGCTTTTGACTCTGAGAATTCCATCTTTATCTGGGTAAACATTCAACTGTTTTGCCAAATTAGGTATATCCTTAAGAAGTTTAGAATTGTATGCAAAATACTCCAAAACACTAGGAAACTGAATTATTTTTCTTTCAATATGATCATCTTCAGAGCTTTCACATAAAATCCTGTATCATTAGATTCAACGGGAACCTTCAGTTTTCTAGCTGTAACTGTAGCTTTCCACTTGGCAAAACACTGAGCAACCCTGGCATGCACTTTAACCATGAGAGAGAAACTAGAGTATCTGTTTGGAGAAACTAGATGCTCAGCAACGTCCTCCCTAAGGTCTTGTGCACAAACATTACTTAAAACATTCTCCTCTTTGAAGTCAAGGGTAGCCCTAGGGTTAGGAACTGTAACTCTCAAAATATCTTGACTGACTATAGACTGGTGGATATCAGGTTGAGGTCCGGAAAAATAGTTTGTATTAATTAACTGTTTATAGGACAAGGTTCTTGTTATGCAGTCTCCAGGATTGGCAGTTCCAGTGATGAAAGTAAAATTAACAGGAAACGTTTCACATAACTTATCTATTTGCTGTAGCCTGTTAAGAACAAATACAGACCTTTTCTGCATCTTATCCAGTTTATAGGAATATGAATTGATCCAAGAAAGAGCTACCAAACTATCAGAGTACAAATCCAAACTTTTTATTGCAATTGGAACGAGGCAATCAGGCCCTCCTAAATCTTTATACAAATCAATTAACAACTCCACACCCAAGCAAATGGCTTGTAACTCCAGGGAAGGGATGGACTTAGTATTAGACTGTCTGTTTATCAGCCTGTTTTTGGCTAATAAAAAATTTGTTTGGCCAGTATCAATGTTTTCTATATACAGAGCAGCTCCATATATCATACTGCTAGCATCTACACAAGCAAGAAGTCTGTATGAGGATGGACCTCTTCGTACTTGCCGAAGCTTCCAAAACAATGGGAAAAGTTGAAAGGGTATCCAACTCCCTATTCCATTTCAAACCTAAAAGTTTAACTTCTGTTAGTGTATTTTGATCCCAGTCTGAGTCAATGACTTCTTGAAGTGGCCCATCATTGGTGACAATTTGTTGCAATTCTATTCTATAAGGAGCAAATATATTTGTTAGCCGAGTATAGGCCCATTCCAAGGCATCCGAATTTTTGCTGGTATAAGCTCCATTATCCATATAAAACAACTGATAAAGCAATTTCTTCATATTTTTTACCTCTTGAGTATCATCATCCACATCCAAAACCAGTATCTTATAGAGACTCAACATCAAAATTGTTGGGCTACATCTTAAACCAAAACTCAATCTAAGATTCTTGTAACCAACTAAGGAAAAATCTTTCTTCTTCACACTTCTAGCCCAAAGAAAAAGTAATTTATTTTGATCTGAAGTTCTAAGTGCTATCTGATTAAAAGCCTTTTTGAGATCAAAGCAAAATATCTTCGAACCAAATCGTAAGTGAAGTAAGGCTGAACTTAACTTTTGGTTTAACGACGGCCCTGGATGAATTGCCTGGTTATGGCTTACTGTCATGGGTTTTCTAGGGTCCGCCTCAAAGATGTTTGATAGAAATACTACTCTGCATTTTGTAGTCTCTCGATCAAGTTTAAACACCCCCATGTGGGGTAAAAAACTATGTTCAGGATGTTCAGTTAGGTAATGCTTAAGGTTTGGGATCTTTTCAATTATTCCTAAATTTTCTTGTTCTTTAATGACTTCATCCATGAGTTTCAGATGCATCTCCCTTTTACAAAGCTTCTTCAAATTTGACTTTAACACTGCTTCAGCTAGTTTATAATTTTTACCAAGTAAGTGTGACACCTTACTGTTCCATAGCAGAGGCATTGTTATTCTACCATCCTCATTAACAGTGGCATTGTTAAGTGCATATCTTACTAGAGAATTATTGAGTTCCACAGATGTCTCATTCTCTTCCTTATCATAATTAAGGATCCTTTTGCAGTCATATTCCAACATTTGCTCGGTGTCCCTTTATAGTGCTTGCTCATTTATGCCCCCGTTCTCATTTAAAACTAGAAAATTAGCTTCTACCACCATTTCCTCATGCTCCAATATAGATTCATCATTAAATTTACCTAATCCAAGGCCAATGGAATCAAGAGAACCTACATCCAACTGAGCAACATCAGACTTGCAAGTAATTGCAGTTTCAACTGCATTTAAATCAGGAAGGCAATGTAAATTTTTTAACATTGTGTCAACATTACCAAGAAGCATCACTCCAAAGGAAGTTTGAAAGTATACTGAAGGACTATCCTGTCCAAACCTAACTGTTGACGCCATAGTGCAGTGAGCAGAGTTAGTGCCTAGGAGGAAATCTATACTATTTAACTCATCCCCATTATTTAGCAACTGTTTATCTGCAAGGGTGTAACCATTAGCAGAGAAATGGCTTGCCACCCTGAACAAATTAGGCAACTTCAAATTTATATTTATATAAAGTACACATAGGGCCTCCACCTTGCAAATTTCCTGACCAAATTTTAAATTCAGTTCCACAACCTTTGTATTATATGATTTAGCAGAGTTAAAACCATTAACAGTAAGACTCACATTTCTCCTCAAAACTTTGAACTGAATCTTCTTAACCGCTCTATCCGTAATAAAATTACACTGACAGCCCGAGTCTTGTAAACCTCTTATTTGGGTATGGTCCTCTAGCTGACATGTGAAAGTTGGTAGAGCAGATCTATTGCCATAGCACTGAAGAGCATCCACTGAAAATACTACCCCCGTGGAAACCTTTTCAGATTTCTCATTAACTAAATTGGAGTTTTTATTTAGACTTCTAGCATTGACCACCTCTTCTTTTGGGGAATCTTTTTTAATGCAGAGAAAGGTGAAATGCCAGCCATTACATCCTCTGCATTTCTTATGAAGTCTAAATTTGCACAAACCCGCAGAATGAGAGGAACTGGCACACTTAAGGCAACCTCCTATCTCTTTCAGCTTATCCACCTTTGCCTTATTACTATTATAAACCGGGCACTTGAAAACTTGGTGATCATCAGTTGCTCTGTCATAAGCACATAAAGAGCATTTCGCCTTAGTAGGCGGCCCTTCAACATTCACATTAGAGGCTAGATTAACAGTCTCTGAAGTTTTGGGAAACTTCTTAACTTTTGTATAAATTTTCTGAGATGCTATGGCATATCGTTCACATGCTTCAAAAATGTTATCATTAATTTCTGAAAGGGAGGGCCTCGTCTTATTGGTAATATTTACTAGCTGAGATTGGAAGGTGCTGTTCATGCCATTCCAAAAGTAGTAGTTCAAAAAATCGTCCACTTCCACTTTCAACAATTTAACAGATTCCATGAAATTTTTCATCTGACCAACGTACGCAAATGGATCTGTTTGGTAAGGCATTTTCATATCTGTCAACTGTTTTATTAAAGTAAACTTCTGAAACCTAGGGGATGCTAAAGCAGACCTTAAAATTAATTTTGCATCTTCATATGTCTGTTTGTCTGTTTCAAGTGAATCGAGTAGTATGGATGCACGACCTGACACTTGTTGCTTCAGCAGCAGTAATTTGTCTCTCTGAGTGTACTTGAAGGTTTTAATAACCTCTTCAAATTCAGAAAGAAATTTCTCTATATTTTCTACCTCTACACTTTTAAATGATGGTAAAGGAGCTGTAGGGCTTTTCAAAAGGCTTCTAGCTTCTTCAAGTACAGAATGGGGAGGAACTGAACCTTTAGTAGCCTCAAGGGTAGCTATAAAAATTTTTATTTTATCCAAGTAGCTCTCACAAGCTTCAAACTCAATATTCAATTTTGATTCATCTTCCTCTTCTGCCCATAATAACTTAGCTATTTTATAATTGTAAACCTTCAGCTCTTCAGCAAATCCATGAAATATAGAGATAAGTGATCGCCGTTCAACTTCTGAACCCAATTTACAATCTTCAATTCGATTGACATTCTTAGTCACTTGAGTGCGGATGTATTTCCGAGAATTTATCAAAAGCGATAATTCTGACATCTTTGCTGATTACTATTAAAACAATATTTCAGACAATCACAAATCAATCTATAGAGCAGATCTAACCCAACAGAGTTTAAATGTGTGGCGTCCCTGTATAACCTTCTATTATCTAATCTACCTGGACCCTCTACTCTGAACAAGTAATTCTTGAAACTCAACTTGTTAATAAATTTATTGAGATAACGCCTCATTAACTTGAATTCTTCCACGCATGGGCTATCAAACCGATTTCTCCTTTCATAAAATCGGATTTCAATTTGAGATGCAATTATACAAGATCTTGGTAACCTGGATCTCAGAATCTTGTAAAATTCTTTGCAATTATTCTTTACCACTGACAAATCTACACGAGACTTCAAATCATTACCTCCTAAAATTACCAAAAAAAATAATCGGGGTTATACGTGAAAACATCTTCTAGGAGAGCTAGATTATTCAAAAAATAATTAAATGTGGCACCAGGAAAACCAAGAAACTGAACATCAAAAGATGTCTGTTCAATCACAATTGTTGAGCTATTAACCCTAAGCTCCAAATCTCTAACATAAGAATGTCCTAGAATTGACAGTTTCATGACAACACCAAAACCAAAATATAAACTAGGTAAAATTCAAGGACAACTTAAATTATAAACAAAATTTCAACACTGATAAATTCGAAAATTCTCGTACTTTCGTCATTCTCTCCGCCAATCTTACACTCAACGAGACCAACCAGCAACCAAATTTCTTACCCTAGCCCCACGTTGGGCGCCATCTTGAAAATGGTACGATGGAAAAAATAAAACAAGTCCATTAAAAAGTGTTCACTTTAATGAAAGGTTGAGCTTCCATGTGAAGTTAAATTTAGAACTGGTTGCTGGTGGGCTTGTTGACGTAGAGAAGGATTTTCCTGTGTCAAAAGTAACTACAGGTATGCTGTCTTCCTTCTCCTACCTTCCTCATTTTTCAAGAAACCCTGAGGACATAAACGAAATACTATTTTCAAAAGGTAAAGGCAAGTTCTGCTAAATCACTCAATTCAATAACTGTAGTAAAATGAAAAAAGATTTTTGAGGTAAAAGCGCAAGCTCTGCTATTTCACTCAAGTCCCTAAACTCAGTAGTTAAGTTTACAATTAAATTGAATTCTGAGCAATGAAAAATATATAGCCTACATATTCTGCCTCCAATTTAACGTGGCAACCACCTAACCACGAAAGGCCCAATGATCCGAAAACTTCGGCGTAAAGTAAACATAACATTGGCTAATTAAGTAAAAACTGCCTCTAATCCAAAAAAAATTTCATATGGTAACACGCAAAGTTACAGCAGTGATAAATTATGAATAGTTTAAATACCAACTCCCTAGGGTTTATTAATTGGGAATCGAGCAAGGGAATATTTATCCACGATAAACAAATTGACAGGGAATCACTTTAGAAGTCAGCATATCTTTCGTAATGACGTACCTTATCAATTCAATTCCTCGGAAAATTGGCGAAGATAATGTCCTGATGTTACGACGCTTATGGCTGGTCTTGTCTTGTGTAGGATGGCGGAGAAAAGCGAGTATCTGTTACTCCTCCATTATATGACTTCGACCAACTCTGGATATAATAACACCTGTAATATCCAGCCGTCCGTCCAGTACGAAAACCTTCTTTCAACTCTCCTTCTCTCTGCTGGCGATGTTTCCTTTAGAATTCGTATTACTGGAAAAAACAAGACCACCAGCAGATAGTTCCGAAAGGGTTGTTTAGTAGTTCACGCTTCAAAGGATTTACCGTCAAAACGAAAATATACAATATGCTAGGTTTCCCTTCAAGCGTAAACTACCATTATTTATAATAATAATAATGCATAAGTTATCACTGGGTAACACAGGTTTACCCAGAAAGAAAATTAATAAACAATAGAATATATGATTTGCTAACCAAATACTGTAGCAACAACAAAAGGAACAACATTAATTAAACAGAATTTCCAACACTCCAGGGAAGGAGCTCGGATTTTCTAGGCTTTGAAAATCTGAGGAAGTTTTTAATTTATTCTAGGAGCATATCCTTAGTCCTTAATCCTGAAGCAACGGCAGCTGCTCTCTTTGGATACCTATAATTAGAGTCCACTGCTATAGTTTTCTTAGGTCTCACAGAGGGAGCAATGCCACTAATACAACCTTTATCCCTGAGCAAGGGTATAAGGCTGGCAACATGTCTTTTCACAACTTCACCACACTTCCCTTTCAAAATCTGAGCATTGGTCACCTCTCCAAGGTCATTCTTTACCACCCCCTTAACAATCCCAAGTGGATAATTTAAGGCCTTAGTATGAGGATCCTTCAGTAAAACAATGTCTCCAGCTTCAATGATTTTATGAGTAACAGGCTTGTATCTGTCAGTCTTATCAACTGCTTGATTTATCAATGTCGTCAAAAATTCAGAATGATAAATTCTAATCAAGGTCTCTCTTACCTTCCTCAGCTTGCTGTAAGTGTCCTCAATTATTCTTGAGGGTGAATCTTTCAAGTCATACTCCCCATCTAATTCAGGATCACACTGCAATTCGGGTATAATGTTAACAGAGGTTAACTCGTAGCCATGTATCAAAATTTCTGGAGTTATTGGGCTAGGTACAGATTCATCAGGCACATCCCTTAAACCATCCTTAAAGGCAATGGGACGACGATTTATAAGATGGTTTGCCTGAGATATAAGAAAGGCCATATCCCTTATGTCTAACACATTTGTTTTAATGGATTTGTTAATTAGATGTTTTGCAATTTTTATGCAAATTTCCACTAAAGAACCCATTTGGCTACAACCCTTGTAATAATTTTCAAATTCAATAGGTTTAATTCCATTTTCTTCAAAGTATGACTGAGTATCAGGATCTTTTAAAAAATCTGCAATAACATTAGCCCCGGCAACAAGTTGTGTTCCCAAATCGCTTACTACAAATTGTGGTAAACCATGTTCAAAGGTATGTAGAGTGAATGATCTCAAAAATTCCTTGACTGACAAATCCAAGCATAATTTCAAATTAATGGCCCTTGTATACATACAACTCATACACAGAATCCAAACCTTCACCTTACTACCCTGTTGCTTTACAAAATATGGTCCAAAATAATCAATATATACATAACTGAAGGGAATCTGGGAAGGAACCATCCTAAACTCCCGGTAAGGGGACTGATTTAACCGAATGGTATGCTCCTTGTACCTTTTACAGATGACACAATCTTTTACCCCTCTTAACAGCTGAAAAACATTGTGGTATCCAGAACTTCTTGCGTAGCTCATTCAGAACAGAATAATAACCAGCATGCTTGAGTTTTATATGAAGACTCCTGATTATTAGTTCTGTCAAGGAACTTTTGTTAAACAGCAAGATTGGGAAGCAACACCTCTGTTTACCTTTCCACCTGTCAAACTTGCTTTTGACTCTGAGAATTCCATCTTTATCTGGGTAAACATTCAACTGTTTTGCCAAATTAGGTATATCCTTAAGAAGTTTAGAATTGTATGCAAAATACTCCAAAACACTAGGAAACTGAATTATTTTTCTTTCAATATGATCATCTTCAGAGCTTTCACATAAAATCCTGTATCATTAGATTCAACGGGAACCTTCAGTTTTCTAGCTGTAACTGTAGCTTTCCACTTGGCAAAACACTGAGCAACCCTGGCATGCACTTTAACCATGAGAGAGAAACTAGAGTATCTGTTTGGAGAAACTAGATGCTCAGCAACGTCCTCCCTAAGGTCTTGTGCACAAACATTACTTAAAACATTCTCCTCTTTGAAGTCAAGGGTAGCCCTAGGGTTAGGAACTGTAACTCTCAAAATATCTTGACTGACTATAGACTGGTGGATATCAGGTTGAGGTCCGGAAAAATAGTTTGTATTAATTAACTGTTTATAGGACAAGGTTCTTGTTATGCAGTCTCCAGGATTGGCAGTTCCAGTGATGAAAGTAAAATTAACAGGAAACGTTTCACATAACTTATCTATTTGCTGTAGCCTGTTAAGAACAAATACAGACCTTTTCTGCATCTTATCCAGTTTATAGGAATATGAATTGATCCAAGAAAGAGCTACCAAACTATCAGAGTACAAATCCAAACTTTTTATTGCAATTGGAACGAGGCAATCAGGCCCTCCTAAATCTTTATACAAATCAATTAACAACTCCACACCCAAGCAAATGGCTTGTAACTCCAGGGAAGGGATGGACTTAGTATTAGACTGTCTGTTTATCAGCCTGTTTTTGGCTAATAAAAAATTTGTTTGGCCAGTATCAATGTTCTCTATATACAGAACAGCTCCATATATCATACTGCTAGCATCTACACAAGCAAGAAGTCTGTATTGTCCATCTCTTTCCCCAACAAATCTTTGAACAACAATTTCAGGTGTAGAATTAGCTTGCCTTGCAATCCATTTCCATTCTTTTAGCTTTTCAGCAGGTAAAATATCATCCCATCCTAATGACTTATCACACTGTAAACCATGCATAAATAGCCTTGCCCTATTAAATACTGGACCATTGATATTATACAAATCAAAGTTTGAAGCAATGGACTTGAGGATGGACCTCTTCGTACTTGCCGAAGCTTCCAAAACAATGGGAAAAGTTGAAAGGGTATCCAACTCCCTATTCCATTTCAAACCTAAAAGTTTAACTTCTGTTAGTGTATTTTGATCCCAGTCTGAGTCAATGACTTCTTGAAGTGGCCCATCATTGGTGACAATTTGTTGCAATTCTATTCTATAAGGAGCAAATATATTTGTTAGCCGAGTATAGGCCCATTCCAAGGCATCCGAATTTTTGCTGGTATAAGCTCCATTATCCATATAAAACAACTGATAAAGCAATTTCTTCATATTTTTTACCTCTTGAGTATCATCATCCACATCCAAAACCAGTATCTTATAGAGACTCAACATCAAAATTGTTGGGCTACATCTTAAACCAAAACTCAATCTAAGATTCTTGTAACCAACTAAGGAAAAATCTTTCTTCTTCACACTTCTAACCCAAAGAAAAAGTCATTTATTTTGATCTGAAGTTCTAAGTGCTATCTGATTAAAAGCCTTTTTGAGATCAAAGCAAAATATCTTCGAACCAAATCGTAAGTGAAGTAAGGCTGAACTTAACTTTTGGTTTAACGACGGCCCTGGATGAATTGCCTGGTTATGGCTTACTGTCATGGGTTTTCTAGGGTCCGCCTCAAAGATGTTTGATAGAAATACTACTCTGCATTTTGTAGTCTCTCGATCAAGTTTAAACACCCCCATGTGGGGTAAAAAACTATGTTCAGGATGTTCAGTTAGGTAATGCTTAAGGTTTGGGATCTTTTCAATTATTCCTAAATTTTCTTGTTCTTTAATGACTTCATCCATGAGTTTCAGATGCATCTCCCTTTTGCAAAGCTTCTTTAAATTTGACTTTAACACTGCTTCAGCTAGTTTATAATTTTTACCAAGTAAGTGTGACACCTTACTGTTCCATAGCAGAGGCATTGTTATTCTACCATCCTCATTAACAGTGGCATTGTTAAGTGCATATCTTACTAGAGAATTATTGAGTTCCACAGATGTCTCATTCTCTTCCTTATCATAATTAAGGATCCTTTTGCAGTCATATTCCAACATTTTCTCGGTGTCCCTTTATAGTGCTTGCTCATTTATGCCCCCGTTCTCATTTAAAACTAGAAAATTAGCTTCTACCACCATTTCCTCATGCTCCAATATAGATTCATCATTAAAATTACCTAATCCAAGGCCAATGGAATCAAGAGAACCTACATCCAACTGAGCAACATCAGACTTGCAAGTAATTGAAGTTTCAACTGCATTTAAATCAGGAAGGCAATGTAAATTTTTTAACATTGTGTCAACATTACCAAGAAGCATCACTCCAAAGGAAGTTTGAAAGTATACTGAAGGACTATCCTGTCCAAACCTAACTGTTGACGCCATAGTGCAGTGAGCAGAGTTAGTGCCTAGGAGGAAATCTATACTATTTAACTCATCCCCATTATTTAGCAACTGTTTATCTGCAAGGGTGTAACCCTTAGCAGAGAAATGGCTTGCCACCCTGAACAAATTAGGCAACTTCAAATTTATATTTATATAAGGTACACATAGGGCCTCCACCTTGCAAATTTCCTGACCAAATTTTAAATTCAGTTCCACAACCTTTGTATTATATGATTTAGCAGAGTTAAAACCATTAACAGTAAGACTCACATTTCTCCTCAAAACTTTGAACTGAATCTTCTTAACCGCTCTATCCGTAATAAAATTACACTGACAGCCCGAGTCTTGTAAACCTCTTATTTGGGTATGGTCCTCTAGCTGACAAGTGAAAGTTGGTAGAGCAGATCTATTGCCATAGCACTGAAGAGCATCCACTGAAAATACTACCCCCGTGGAAACCTTTTCAGATTTCTCATTAACTAAATTGGAGTTTTTATTAAGACTTCTAGCATTGACCACCTCTTCTTTTGGGGAATCTTTTTTAATGCAGAGAAAGGTGAAATGCCAGCCATTACATCCTCTGCATTTCTTATGAAGTCTAAATTTGCACAAACCCGCAGAATGAGAGGAACTGGCACACTTAAGGCAACCTCCTATCTCTTTCAGCTTATCCACCTTTGCCTTATTACTATTATAAACCGGGCACTTGAAAACTTGGTGATCATCAGTTGCTCTGTCATAAGCACATAAAGAGCATTTCGCCTTAGTAGGCGGCCCTTCAACATTCACATTAGAGGCTAGATTAACAGTCTCTGAAGTTTTGGGAAACTTCTTAACTTTTGTATAAATTTTCTGAGATGCTATGGCATATCGTTCATATGCTTCAAAAATGTTATCATTAATTTCTGAAAGGGAGGGCCTCGTCTTATTGGTAATATTTACTAGCTGAGATTGGAAGGTGCTGTTCATGCCATTCCAAAAGTAGTAGTTCAAAAAATCGTCCACTTCCACTTTCAACAATTTAACAGATTCCATGAAATTTTTCATCTGACCAACGTACGCAAATGGATCTGTTTGGTAAGGCATTTTCATATCTGTCAACTGTTTTATTAAAGTAAACTTCTGAAACCTAGGGGATGCTAAAGCAGACCTTAAAATTAATTTTGCATCTTCATATGTCTGTTTGTCTGTTTCAAGTGAATCGAGTAGTATGGATGCACGACCTGACACTTGTTGCTTCAGCAGCAGTAATTTGTCTCTCTGAGTGTACTTGAAGGTTTTAATAACCTCTTCAAATTCAGAAAGAAATTTCTCTATATTTTCTCCCTCTACACTTTTAAATGATGGTAAAGGAGCTGTAGGGCTTTTCAAAAGGCTTCTAGCTTCTTCAAGTACAGAATGGGGAGGAACTGAATCTTTAGTAGCCTCAAGGGGAGCTATAAAAAAGTTTATTTTATCCAAGTAGCTCTCACAAGCTTCAAACTCAATATTCAATTTTGATTCATCTTCCTCTTCTGCCCATAATAACTTAGCTATTTTAGAATTATAAACCTTCAGCTCTTCAGCAAATCCATGAAATGTAGAGATAAGTGATCGCCGTTCAACTTCTGAACCCAATTTACAATCTTCAATTCGATTGACATTTTTAGTCACTTGAGTGCGGATGTATTTCCGAGAATTTATCAAAAGCGATAATTCTGACATCTTTGCTGATTACTATTAAAACAATATTTCAGACAATCACAAATCAATCTATAGAGCAGATCTAACCCAACAGAGTTTAAATGTGTGGCGTCCCTGTATAACCTTCTATTATCTAATCTACCTGGACCCTCTACTCTGAACAAGTAATTCTTGAAACTCAACTTGTTAATAAATTTATTGAGATAACGCCTCATTAACTTGAATTCTTCCACGCAAGGGCTATCAAACCGATTTCTCCTTTCATAAAATCGGATTTCAATTTAAGATGCAATTATACAAGATCTTGGTAACCTGGATCTCAGAATCTTGTAAAATTCTTTGCAATTATTCTTTACCACTGACAAATCTACAGGAGACTTCAAATCATTACCTCCTAAAATTACCAAAAAAATAATCGGGGTTATACGTGAAAACATCTTCTAGGAGAGCTAGATTATTCAAAAAATAATTAAATGTGGCACCAGGAAAACCAAGAAACTGAACATCAAAAGATGTCTGTTCAATCACAATTGTTGAGCTATTAACCCTAAGCTCCAAATCTCTAACATAAGAATGTCCTAGAATTGACAGTTTCATGACAACACCAAAACCAAAATATAAACTAGGTAAAATTCAAGGACAACTTAAATTATAAACAAAATTTCAACACTGATAAATTCGAAAATTCTCGTACTTTCGTCATTCTCTCCGCCAATCTTACACTCAACGAGACCAACCAGCAACCAAATTTCTTACCCGAGCCCCACGTTGGGCGCCATCTTGAAAATTGTACGATGGAAAAAATAAAACAAGTCCATTAAAAAATGTTCACTTTAATGAAAGGTTGAACTTCCATGTGAAGTTAAATTTAGAACTGGTTGCTGGTGGGCTTGTTGACGTAGAGAAGGATTTTCCTGTGTCAGAAGTAACTACAGGTATGCTGTCTTCCTTCTCCTACCCTCCTCATTTTTCAAGAAACCCTGAGGACATAAACGAAATACTATTTTCAAAAGGTAAAGGCAAGTTCTGCTAAATCACTCAATTCAATAACTGTAGTAAAATGAAAAAAGATTTTTGAGGTAAAAGCGCAAGCTCTGCTATTTCACTCAAGTCCCTAAACTCAGTAGTTAACTTTACAATTAAATTGAATTCTGAGCAATGAAAAATATATAGCCTACATATTCTGCCTCCAATTTAACGTGGCAACCACCTAACCACGAAAGGCCCAATGATCCGAAAACTTCGGCGTAAAGTAAACATAACATTGGCTAATTAAGTAAAAACTGCCTCTAATCCAAAAAAACTTTCATATGGTAACACGCAAAGTTACAGCAGTGATAAATTATGAATAGTTTAAATACCAACTCCCTAGGGTTTATTAATTGGGAATCGAGCAAGGGAATATTTATCCACGATAAACAAATTGACAGGGAATCACTTTAGAAGTCAGCATATCTTTCGTAATGACGTACCTTATCAATTCAATTCTTCGGAAATTTGGCGAAGATAATGTCCTGATGTTACGACGCTTATGGCTGGTCTTGTCTTGTGCAGGATGGCGGAGAAAAGCGAGTATCTGTTACTCCTCCATTATATGACTTCGACCAACTCTGGATATAATAACACCTGTAATATCCAGCCGTCCGTCCAGTACGAAAACCTTCTTTCAACTCTCCTTCTCTCTGCTGGCGATGTTTCCTTTAGAATTCGTAATACTGGAAAAAACAAGACCACCAGCAGATAGTTCCGAAAGGGTTGTTTAGTAGTTCCCGCTTCAAAGGATTTACCGTCAAAACGAAAATATACAATATGCTGGGTTTCCCTTCAAGCGTAAACTACCATTATTTATAATAATAATAATGCATAAGTTATCACTGGGTAACACAGGTTTACCCAGAAAGAAAATTAATAAACAATAGAATATATGATTTGCTAACCAAATACTGTAGCAACAACAAAAGGAACAACATTAATTAAACAGAATTTCCAACACTCCAGGGAAGGAGCTCGGATTTTCTAGGCTTTGAAAATCTGAGGAAGTTTTTAATTTATTCTAAGAGCAAATCCTTAGTCCTTAATCCTGAAGCAACGGCAGCTGCTCTCTTTGGATACCTATAATTAGAGTCCACTGCTATAGTTTTCTTGGGTCTCACAGAGGGAGCAATGCCACTAATACAACCTTTATCCCTGAGCAAGGGTATAAGGCTGGTAACATGTCTTTTCACAACTTCACCAGACTTCCCTTTCAAAATCTGAGCATTGGTCACCTCTCCAAGGTCATTCTTTACCACCCCCTTAACAATCCCAAGTGGATAATTTAAGGCCTTAGTATGAGGATCCTTCAGTAAAACAATGTCTCCAGCTTCAATGATTTTATGGGTAACAGGCTTGTATCTGTCAGTCTTATCAACTGCTTGATTTATCAATGTCGTCAAAAATTCAGAATGATAAATTCTAATCAAGGTCTCTCTTACCTTCCTCAGCTTGCTGTAAGTGTCCTCAATTATTCTTGAGGGTGAATCTTTCAAGTCATACTCCCCATCTAATTCAGGATCACACTGCAATTCGGGTATAATGTTAACAGAGGTGAACTCGTAGCCATGTATCAAAATTTCTGGAGTTATTGGGCTAGGTACAGATTCATCAGGCACATCCCTTAAACCATCCTTAAAGGCAATGGGACGACGATTTATAAGAGGTTTGCCTGAGATATAAGAAAGGCCATATCCCTTATGTCTAACACATTTGTTTTAATGTATTTGTTAATTAGATGTTTTACAATTTTTATGCAAATTTCCACTAAAGAACCCATTTGGCTACAACCCTTGTAATAATTTTCAAATTCAATAGGTTTAATTCCATTTTCTTCAAAGTATGACTGAGTATCAGGGTCTTTTAAAAAATCCGCAATAACATTAGCCCCGGCAACAAGTTGTGTTCCCAAATCGCTTACTACAAATTGTGGTAAACCATGTTCAAAGGTATGTAGAGTGAATGATCTCAAAAATTCCTTGACTGACAAATCCAAGCATAATTTCAAATTAATGACCCTTGTATACATACAACTCATACACAGAATCCAAACCTTCACCTTACTACCCTGTTGCTTTACAAAATATGGTCCAAAATAATCAATATATACATAACTGAAGGGAATCTGGGAAGGATCCATCCTAAACTCCCGGTAATGGGACTGATTTAACCGAATGGTATGCTCCTTGTACCTTTTACAGATGACACAATCTTTTACCACTCTTAACAGCTGAAAAACATTGTGGTATCCAGAACTTCTTGCGTAGCTCATTCAGAACAGAATAATAACCAGCATGCTTGAGTTTTATATGAAGACTCCTGATTATTAGTTCTGTCAAGGAACTTTTGTTAAACAGCAAGATTGGGAAGCAACACCTCTGTTTACCTTTCCACCTGTCAAACTTGCTTTTGACTCTGAGAATTCCATCTTTATCTGGGTAAACATTCAACTGTTTTGCCAAATTAGGTATATCCTTAAGAAGTTTAGAATTGTATGCAAAATACTCCAAAACACTAGGAAACTGAATTATTTTTCTTTCAATATGATCATCTTCAGAGCTTTCACATAAAATCCTGTATCATTAGATTCAACGGGAACCTTCAGTTTTCTAGCTGTAACTGTAGCTTTCCACTTGGCAAAACACTGAGCAACCCTGGCATGCACTTTAACCATGAGAGAGAAACTAGAGTATCTGTTTGGAGAAACTAGATGCTCAGCAACGTCCTCCCTAAGGTCTTGTGCACAAACATTACTTAAAACATTCTCCTCTTTGAAGTCAAGGGTAGCCCTAGGGTTAGGAACTGTAACTCTCAAAATATCTTGACTGACTATAGACTGGTGGATATCAGGTTGAGGTCCGGAAAAATAGTTTGTATTAATTAACTGTTTATAGGACAAGGTTCTTGTTATGCAGTCTCCAGGATTGGCAGTTCCAGTGATGAAAGTAAAATTAACAGGAAACGTTTCACATAACTTATCTATTTGCTGTAGCCTGTTAAGAACAAATACAGACCTTTTCTGCATCTTATCCAGTTTATAGGAATATGAATTGATCCAAGAAAGAGCTACCAAGCTATCAGAGTACAAATCCAAACTTTTTATTGCAATTGGAACGAGGCAATCAGGCCCTCCTAAATCTTTATACAAATCAATTAACAACTCCACACCCAAGCAAATGGCTTGTAACTCCAGGGAAGGGATGGACTTAGTATTAGACTGTCCGTTTATCAGCCTGTTTTTGGCTAATAAAAAATTTGTTTGGCCAGTATCAATGTTCTCTATATACAGAACAGCTCCATATATCATACTGCTAGCATCTACACAAGCAAGAAGTCTGTATTGTCCATCTCTTTCCCCAACAAATCTTTGAACAACAATTTCAGGTGTAGAATTAGCTTGCCTTGCAATCCATTTCCATTCTTTTAGCTTTTCAGCAGGTAAAATATCATCCCATCCTAATGACTTATCACACTGTAAACCATGCATAAATAGCCTTGCCCTATTAAATACTGGACCATTGATATTATACAAATCAAAGTTTGAAGCAATGGACTTGAGGATGGACCTCTTCGTACTTGCCGAAGCTTCCAAAACAATGGGAAAAGTTGAAAGGGTATCCAACTCCCTATTCCATTTCAAACCTAAAAGTTTAACTTCTGTTAGTGTATTTTGATCCCAGTCTGAGTCAATGACTTCTTGAAGTGGCCCATCATTGGTGACAATTTGTTGCAATTCTATTCTATAAGGAGCAAATATATTTGTTAGCCGAGTATAGGCCCATTCCAAGGCATCCGAATTTTTGCTGGTATAAGCTCCATTA
>NC_090756.1:54631329-54646329 GCF_036898095.1 Palaemon carinicauda
GTTCAAAACATGTTATGAATAATAAAACGCAACCTTGTTACGCTCGATTAGGTTTGCATTGAGAATGGAAAATAAATAACAGTGATATTGAGGAAATCATAAAAAGCGAAAGAATATGTGATGATGATAGGAATATGGATACTGAAAGATAAAGGGTTTCATGAACGCAGTCACCAAGTCGTTTTTTTTTCTTGTTTTTTTGGCTCTTTTTTTTTCGTAAAAGTAACGAGCTTAAATTACGGCCGCAACGAGCTCTGGAACTATACCAGGTCGGGTTTTTTCGATGATGCTGCAACCAAGCGAGGTAAAATTTGGAGAGATAAAAGACGAGGTTCAACTTATTCACAAAGAGGTTCTATCCCAATGAAATAGGGTTCATTTTGTTTCAATTAAGGTTCTCTCTTTAATGGTTTAATATATAGCTAAAAATAATGGTTCATTTACGATAGAGACAGATGTCTAAAATGATATTCTAGTCTTATTCTATATTAAATATTCATGAAGGTCGAGTTGTCTAAGGATCCTAAGGAATCTAAGGGCTCTAAGGGAATACTTGAAAGAGTTGATGAATAGACAAAACTGAACTTCCAATTCAACGTTCACAAAGCCGAAAGGAATAACTTTGATCCATCCCTTGATTTGAATGCAATTGAAAGACATGAATTAATTGCATGAAATAATTCAGGAACCAATCTTAAAATGAATATATATAATATATATATATATATATATATATATATATATATATATATATATATATATATATATATATATATATATATATATATATACATGCATATATATCTATCTATCTATCTATCTATATATATATATATATATATATATATATATATATATATATATATATATATATGTGTGTGTGTGTGTGTGTGTGTGTGTGTGTGTGTGTGTATATATACACAGAGACGTATATATATATATATATATATATATATATATATATATATATATATATATATGTATACATATATAAATGTAGAATAAATATAAATATGTATATATATATATATATATATATATTTTATATATATATATATATATATATATATATATATATATATATATATATATATATATGTATATATATATATGTATATATAAATGTAGAATAAATATAAATATATATATATATATACATATATATATATATATATATATATATATATATATATATATATATATATATATATATATATATATATATATATATATATACATACATATACATATTAAAGGATTAAAGGTTTAAAGGCCGCTCGTGAAAGACAGAGGCAAGGGACAGTGACATTACCCTATCAAGCAGGACAAAGCCCTAGAGACTGACCATAAATCCTATGGTCAGCGCCCAAGCCCCCTCTATACCAGAGCTAGGACCAGGCAGGGCCTGGCAATGGCTGCTGATGACTCAACAGATAGACCTAAGGGCTCCCCCGAAGCCCCCAACCTTAGCTCACAAGGATGTTAAGGTTGCAGACACTAATGGCAATAACGAGACTAAGTGGGACTCGAACCCCTGACTGGCAAACACCAGGCAGAGACGTTATCAATCATATATATATATATATATATATATATATATATATATATATATATATATATATATATATATATATATATATATATATATATATATATATATATATATATATATATATATATATATATATGAATCACCTGGAAGAGGAAACAAAGGTATCCCAAGTCATCATCCTTTACAGAATGCGATTAGTTTGTTACTTTCTTGATGCGATTTAATTGGCTCTTTTGGTCAGATGTTAAGTTTTTTTTTTGTGAAAAATTCTTTATGACATATGATATTTTTGTTATTATGAGTATTATTATTATTATTATTATTATTTTAATATCATTATCATTAGCATTATTATTATTATATTATTTTTATTATTATTATTATCACTAACTAACCTACAGCCCATGAAAAGAGATCCAAAACAAAAGAAATAAAGAAAGATAAAGAACAGCAGAATAAAGAATGAAAAAAATGTCTTGATCAATCCAAGTTCTTCCTTTTAGAAATTCACACCCTCCACTCACCCTCGCGGCCTGTCAACCCTTTTTTCTGGAAACTGCGCAGATAAACGAAACAAGTCCCTTGCTGTCATTTCTTCCACTCTTTACATATTCATGTTATTCAATTCTATGTCTTGCAAAGGAACTGCTCTATAATATTCACGTTATTCAATTTGATGTCACTTCAACTGTTTCCAAGTCTCTGTTTTTTTTTTTTTTTTTTAGGCATGTCAACCCTCTGTGATCGTTTCTTCTACTGTGCTTAACATTGTTACTACAATGGTTTCCATTGAACATATCTTAAGCATTTCTGTATTTCATCAGTTTTTATTTTTATTAGTTACCTTCTTCTATTAATCTGTTCATTTAATTCTAGTTCCTTTTTCTGACACTCCTCTATAGACCTATTTTTTGGTTGCAATTATACTCTGATTTTTAGGCCTCAAAAGCTTCAGTCTTGTGAGCTGCCAACCAGGTTGATTAAATAGCCTTCCACCTATACATTTTTTTTTATATGTACATTTTTTTCTTGCGTCTTAATCAATATTAAAAGTCTTTTAGAGCATATTTTCTCACAACACCCTTAGTGTTTTCATGAGAAGATGGTGATTAAATAGTTTGATAGGAATTAAATCATTTCCTAATTCATCTATGTAGAATTTATAAATTTTCTGATGTTCTTTTAATACCCGGCTTCTCGTCATTTCATAATATAAAAATTATTCTTTCTTTAACAATACATATATTTGAATAATTATATATTAAATGTAACATTTTTTATGGTTTTTTGTAATTCTCTGATTCTTTCTTGATACAGATTATTCAACATATGAAAATATAAAAATTACACTTCCTTTAACAGGAGATATGAAATAAAACGTATTGAAAAAATCATAACTATTCTTGAGGTTTCCAAATTACGTTCCAAAACTAAATAAGTGTAATTAATCTTCTCTTTACCTTCTATTCACATTTATTCTATAAAACCTTACTTCTACATTTCACGTTGAAAAATTACCGACTTCCTTTTTTGTGGCTTTCTAATGTATTTTCTGCTCTTCCAAAGACCTACTGAAATTAATTGGCCTTGCTGGTAAACAATTGAATTCCTTTCATATTTCTAGATCAAAAGCTATTCTCATTTCATAATCTTATTTATTTAACCTAGAAGAGATGCTCGTTGTATATGTGGATGATGCTACTCTTTTTGTTTCAATTCCATCGCTTAAGTGTAGACTTGTTATTGCTAAGTCATGTAATACATATATTTACATCTATATATACATATGTATATATGAAGCCTCACGCTTATATATATATATATATATATATATATATATATATATATATATATATATATATATATATATATATATATATATATATATATATATATATATATATATGTAAATTTATATATATATATATATATATATATATATATATATATATATATATATATATATATATATATATATATATATATATATTTATATATATTCTTATTGTTCCTATATTAACAGCCTAGATTTTCTTTTGTGCAAACGGCCAGTTAGGTTGTAAATGAGAGACGGCGTGATTACTTTATTTTAACGGACAGCGAGCTTTTATAACAAGAGTTTCAGTGAAAGAAGGTCACAAAAGTTCAAATAGAACGATGAAATCACATACAGACAATAACAGGTTATCAGTGTCAAAGGAGATCGATAACGACACTATACAAAAAAACAGAAATACCGAAGGAGGTTGTTTGATACACGGTCAGGTGAACAGGGAGAGTAAATATCACACGTCTCCCCTTCCTCTCACAGATCATAATCATATTCAAGTTTAGGTTCAATATTAATCTCGTAGAACTATTGTTTGACCCCCTTCCTTCTTCCTCTCTTTCTCCTCCAACATCCTCCCTCCTTCAATACTTCTCCTTCCACATCCTTCTCTCCCCCTTTCACTCCCTTTTACATATCTTCTCATCCAGGGGTTTCCTCCTAAGTTACATTCTTCTTTGAAAGCAGAATTTCTAGGACATTTATGGCGGTTCCTAATTGACAGGTGTTGGGAATTTACGATAGCTTTCTTGATGATGCTTCGACGAAAAGGGGATGGGAGACTTAATATGAAGAATAGGAGGGATAGGATGATGTAATGATAATGATGATGGGGAGTTTTCATACATTAGATAAGAAAGACATATTTTAATGTTGCTACTCTTCTCATCATATTTAAATCTGATTGTTCATTACTTTACTATTACTTATTTATTTCCTTATTTCCTTTCCTAACTGGGATATTTTTCCATGTTGAGGCCCATAGTGTTAAAGCATCTAGCTTTTCCAACTTATTTTGAGAATTATATATATATATATATATATATATATATATATATATATATATATATATATATATATATATATATATATATATATATATATATATATATATACTTATATATATATATATATATATATATATATATATATATATATATATATATATATATATATATATATATATATATATATATATATATATATATATATATATATATATATATATATATATATATATATTTGGCCTCAAGCCATGTCGTCGTGATGGAAGTTCCTTAAAGTAGGTTCCTAAGGGATATATGTACTACAGTGATATTCCTAGAGAATTTTACCTTTAGGTATCCAGAATTCTAACTCCTGGCACGAATATCCTTAAAATTCCTCCAAAGGATATCGCATGATATCAGCGGACGCATTCTTGACACGCCTCCATTGCAATCTGTACCCCAAACAGCGTTTTTGCTCGAGGAAGATGTGGCAAAAGGGAGCCGTCCAAAGGCTCTCCCCGATCTCGTAATACTATTGGGAATACAACAACGCCATTCCCACTACGGCGGACATTCCTTTTTTTTGTAGCGATCTCGCTCGGTGATATTTCCTGGTGATCTAACTTTACGATCGTTTTACAGGATTATTATTATGCTTTCTCCATCATCTTCCGCCTCTGGAAAGTTGAGTATCTGGTCTTTATTATGAGTATATTTTAGCTCCTGTTTCACAATGAAATTATAGTATTTTATTGTGTTTAAGAGCTAGGCCAGTTACTGGAGGCGCCATGGCGCCGTCGTTCATTAGGCAGGTGTTATTTAGATAGAAGAACAACTTCCGGTTTTCAATAGCTTTGTTTAATTATTTTAATTATTCAGCTATTTAGGCAATTACTCTTGTAAAGTTTTGATAATGTGGAAAACTTTTGTTTCCCTCTTCTCTGTTGATCGTTTAGTTAGAGTTTCGGTGATTTAGGTAACTGAAATCTCGTATAGCCCAGGTAACCTTACCTACACATTTTACTCTACGTTCGACTTTCCCCGGTTACCCTCGTATTTTGTTTTCATTCAGTGGAGACTGATACCTCCTATAATGTTATGAAACATTACACGTCTCTTCGGAGACTTAAGGGTAATATCTTTCCCTCTGAGTGTAGCCTCAGGCTACAACCCTAATAGCCGTGCCTTGAATTTTATTCAGACATGGCTAACTTAGGGTTTTTCCTGCCTCTTCCCTTAACCGTTGGTTGTGGTATACCATCGGGTTTTGGGATTTAGTCAGAATCTCAGAGTATTTAGTCTTATGTCGGCAACCTTCCGGCAGGGTGAATGGGTTGTAGGATACCATCATTCCCCTGCCGACCAGGTGGCCGGCAATAGAGGTTAGCCCTCATTAGCCGCACTTGAAGTTATGGTAGGATACCATCTTTTCCTTGTGACTAAAAAACTAGTCCTATGCCACAGTACTCTGGGCTGAAGAGTAATTTTCTTTAGCCTACGATACATGGCACTGGAACTCAGTTTCTTCTTTGTTAAGAGGAGGCGGCAGTTCCCCCATCCCCTTAACTGTGTCGGCAATCTCTGGGTTGGAGATCTGAGTCTCTCCTGTTCACTGTGATTCTGCCGATACCTAAACAGAGTTTCTTTTACAGGTGGTATTATTGACAATTTTTGCCAGTTCCTTTCACACTCGTTACAGGACTCCGTTCCCTACCCCACTGTCCTCTTTTGATGGCTTAGCCATTGTCTTTCTTTAGGCTGGCATCCTGCAACCTTCGTTTGCTGGTAGGTTGTCGGAGCCAGCCAGACTCCCTCTCGAGCCATGTCGTTGGCTAACGATAGAGCATACTGCTGCCAACTACATCATCTGTCGGCAATTACCGCCTAGCCAGCAACTGCCGGCCCAGCCGTCAGCCAAGATTGCTGCCGGTGACCATGATGGCCGTGAGAGGGAAGTCCCTTCTGTTCCCAAGGTTCTTCAGTCCTCCCTTGGACTGCTGCTACAGGTCCTGTTGCCGGGGTACTGCTGGCCAGGCCGGCACAGATAGTACTGACTCAGTTGGCAGCACGCCAACTGTACTGTTACTGCTGGACTTGCTGGCCGGCTGTGTATCGGCGGTACCTTATCGGCAATAGTACTGTACCTGCATGGAAGCCTGAATGGTATATTCTCCCCTTCTATTAGAACCTTCTCTCTGGGAAAAGGCAGTCAAATTAGACATATACATCATTGATTACTGTACACATTCACAGTAAGGAGTAGCCTTTTTTCCATGCTATCTCTCTCTTTCTAGCTAGCATGCCCGGTATGCCGGCAAGACCTAACTATTCCGGCTACATGCCGGCTGAACTACTGTATATTTTATACAGGTAGCCAGTATATCTGCATTATAGAATATACTGCAGATAGAAAACTACTTTATAGTTTATACTAGTAGTTATTTCCAATATATTTTGGATATCCAACACAGGCATTTGCTGAGCCCAATCCTATATTGAATGAATATGATTTCTTCAATATCCTGATTAGAAATCAGTATTTTGATTAACCTACAATATTAAACACTTCAAGGCAGAAGTAATACACTCCTAACCCTTAAAGGGTGCAGCCTTTGTCCTTGAGTCTCCCTGATCAGGAAACTCTATATTTTAACCCTGGATAGGTACGGTGGGTCGTTTGCGACCCCGAGCGTAAAAAAAAACCAGGTTTTTCTCACGTGACTCACCCCTGTGACTGAATTTGTGGGTGATCGACCTGCAGGAGGTGTCTCCCCTACACGCTCTAGTAGTGTCCAGATGTGCATTGCTGTAGCTGTACTCCTTCCCTGATTTCTGAGACGCGTCGGGGTCGTTCGCGTCCGAGTTTACCCTTCTGAGGTAGTTTGCATAATTATCAAAGTTATTACGTATTATGAAATTGTCGTAGAATGGTGCAACTTGTATAGGTTATCAGTTGTGGAAAGTCTTGGTGGATTGTTTGGCTACCATGTGCATGTTTTTTTTTTAGTTAAAATGTCGTTCATCACCACGAGGACCATTTTACCGCGAGTGCCCCTTTTTCATTTTTTTTTCATTTTTTTGCCAAGTCATTTTTCCGTAAGATATTGCCAAATAGTGTCGTAAAACTTTTGCTTGTTTAGTGTTGGAAAGTGTGTCTAGATGATCTGGCTACCCATGCATGACTTTGTTTTTGTCAGATACGACGTAGTTATTGGTATATTGGGTATTCAACTGCGGTTACCAATTTCTGTTTTTTTTTTCAATATTTGTAAAAATTACTACGTAGTAAGGAATTGCCGTATATTATTCATTTTTTTTTCATGTTTATGTGTTAGAAAGTGTGCCTTGATGGTTGGGCTAACACGTGCATGTCTTTTTTTTTATCTGAGATGTCGTATATTAGAATGTCGGGCATTTTACCGCGAGTGTCCCTTTTTAATTTTTTTTTAATTTTTTTGCCAAGTCATTTTTCCGTAAGATATTGCGAAATAGTGTCGTAAAACTTTTGCTTTTTTAATGTTGGAAAGTGTGTCTAGATGATCTGGCTACCCATGCGTGATTTTATTTTTGTCAGATACGACGTAGTTATTGGTATATTGGGTATTTAACTGCGGTTGCCAATTTCTGTTTTTTTTTCAATATTTGTAAAAATTTACTACGTAGTAAGGAATTGCCGTATATTATTGATTTTTTTTTCATGTTTATGTGTTAGAAAGTGTGCCTTGATGGTTGGGCTAACACGTGCATGTCTTTTTTTTTATCTGAGATGCCGTATATTAGAATGTTGGGCATTTTTCCGCGAGTGCCCCTTTTTATTTGTTTTGCATTTTTTTGCTTAGTCATGTTACCGTAAGGAATTGGCAAGTAGTGTCGCAAAACTTATATTTTTATAGTGTTGGAAAGTGTTTCTAGATTATCTGGCTACCCATGCCTATTTTTTTTTTAGCCAGATATGGCGTATATATAAGTATGTGTTCGATTTTCCTGTGATTGCCATTTTTTCGTTTTTTCCCATTTCTTTCAAAATTACTACGTACTAAGGAACTATCACAGAGTAATATTTCATTTATATGTTTATTTGTCGGAAAATATGCCTTGATGGTTTGCCTAGCACGTGGCTGAAAATTTTTTTTTTTCTGAAATGCCGTATATTAGAATGGCCATTTTTCCACGAGTGCCCCTTTTTATTTGTTTTGCATTTTTTTGCTTAGTCATGTTACCGTAAGGAATTGGCAAGTAGTGTCGCAAAACTCATATTTTTATAGTGTTGGAAAGTGTTTCTAGATGATCTGGCTACCCATGCCTATCTTTTTTTTAGCCAGATATGGCGTATATATAGGTATGTGTTCGATTTTCCGGTGATTGCCATTTTTTCCTTTTTTCCCAATTCTTTCAAAATTACTACGTACTAAGGAACTATCACAGAGTAATGATTCCTCTAGATGTTTATTTGTCGGAAAATTTTGTTTACTTTTTTTTTGATTGAATATCATCAAATTTTTTTAGCTAAAATATTGTTTTACATTTTTTTTTTCGATTTTATTTCCCTTCAAAAAAAATTTTTTGGGTCAGAATTTTAATTTTATAGTCGTAAAATAATCGACAATTATCCAGCAACCCACCATACAATTTTTATGCATATCCAATAATAATTAGATTAGTAAATAACACCTTGAAATTGACATACCCTTCCTACATTTCAAGTGGCAGATTAGGGAGTCTGAGTCAGTGTGGTTGGCGGCCATTTTGTGGACATATCCGAAGCGTAAGCTGCCCTATCTATATATATTCTTGTTCCCTATAGAATTTGTGATATTTTGGTATATTTTTACCTGCATAAATATCATATTATATATTAAATATATGTATTTTTTTACGAAATTTCCAAGTACTCAAAAAATTACCTTTAGATATGGCCCCTGATATAAATGTAATTTACAAAATAATGAAGATTTTTTTACATATTTCTATTTTAGGATAACATATGTTTATTCCCTAAAAAAATTAGCCACTTCCTATTTCATTTGGGTACCCCAAAAAATTCATGAAATTTGGACAATTTTTTTTGGCCAAAAAAAGTTACCCTTTTTTTCTCATTTCAGATCTTCACCTCCATGGGTCTGACTTCATCCAAAATACATCAAGATGTGTCCTAAACATTCAAGAATCAATTCCTAAAAGGATTTGTGTATATATGTATAAACTTTTTTTTCATGAATTTTTATGTCAGGTCTTTTTTTTTCTACTTAATTTTTTAAAATATTTATAATAAATAGTTTTTCTGCAGATGAGTAGTATTTATCTTTACAGTTGTTTTAAGCATTCATTGAAGTATTTTTTGGCAAAAGAAAAAAGGAGTTTACTGCAAAAACTGATTTTTCAAGAATTTTTTTTGGCGTCGGGGTCGTTCGCGTCCGAGTATACCCTTAAAGGGGTGTCCGAGGACCGTACCTATCCAGGGTTAATATAGTAGGAAGACTACAGCAAATAGGCTGAGTGGGATATACAAATATATGTCTTTATTTCCCTAGTCCAGCTGGCTTCATGCTAGATGGACCATACAGCCATATGCTACTATGAAGGCAGCATAATGATTACACTACAATACATGATGTACAGCAGCCAGTAAATTGCAATATAGACTTACTGCAATTAGAAAACTACAGTACCATGATACAGTAGTATTTTCTGACATACCTTGGTTACCCTTGTACGATCATTCTGCTGGTACCGGTCATATATTGAATGAATAAGTTTTCTTCAATATTCTGATCGAGAATCAGTCATCCTGACCCCACAGTTTTAACATTATTTTGGGACAGTGCTTTGATACTTCTCAACCCCTAGGGGTAAGAGTCCTTTTACTTGGAGTTACTCTATAGAGAAATCTCCATGTAGTTAATACTGAGGGGAGGCAACAGCATTTGCTCACAGGGTTACACAAG
The DNA here is from genome assembly GCF_036898095.1 of Palaemon carinicauda. NCBI lineage: Eukaryota > Metazoa > Arthropoda > Malacostraca > Decapoda > Palaemonidae > Palaemon > Palaemon carinicauda. The sequence goes on from NC_090756.1 coordinate 54,641,644, forward strand.
TATGTGTCTCCTACTATGCCTTTATAGCTTACTATCCCAAGCTACACTATTGTAAAGGACATTTGCATATTGATTGTAAAGAAGATAATCCATGGTATACTCATTTGGTTTTCCTTTCTTTACAGGAGGAACACCAGATACCTTGTGCTGCAGTCCTCTGCAAGGCCAAGAGTAAGTATTTTTTCAGTCAAAATACTTGCAGGTTTCATGCCCCCTGCAATATTATTTCTGGATCCCTACATTATTGGAACCCACAGGTTTGTAATATATGTCGGACATTAATGTTCGAAGGTTTTGAAAATCCCAAGTCTACGGAGATTAGGGATACAGCTTAATATAAATTACGCAACTGGGTGATAGGCTTTCAAAAGATCTCTCCGGGTCCTTTTCTACCTAATGATAGGATGCGTAAGCTACTATTTCCGGAAGCAAGTTAGGAAACAGTAGTGCCTCAGGAGCCAACTACATCCCCTGATGGCCAGAAAACCTTTGGGATTAAGGGCATGAAGTGCCCCAGGGTAGAAAAGGAAAATGTTGTATCGGAATTTCCTCCACCTATGCCGGCTATAGAGCCATCGATGTCGACATCTTTGTCTTCTACCCCCTCTATTGGATAATGTGGTACAATTATGTATCCAGCTGAAGAATCAAATAGGGAGCTTTCGTAAACAAAACATAAGGCAGAAAGTAAAACGCAAGATGGAGCCTCGTAAAGCTTCTCTTGTCGCTTTCCAGGGGTCAGTCAAACGACCCTTGAATCAAGACCTACCAACATACTCCATAACCAATTCCTGGAGGTTTGCGGAGCAGATGCCGATTTCAAATGGCCATCTCTATATCTCAAAAAAAATATATGCTGTTCCTTTGGACAAAATTCAATTTTGGCCAAGCTTTGATGCTTTCCCTAATTGTTGGGTTCGACTGAAGTACGAACAAAGTCAAGAAAAGAAGCGGAACCAAAGGAGGTCTTGATTCTTGACCATGATAAGGCACAGACTATCCTTTCAGGTAGTCTGAGAAAGGCGGGTTATTCAGAGTCGAAAGTATTCTCACTGAATAACAGACACCCTTCCTTTCTTGCTCCTACTTTGCTCTCATTCCCCTTCACGGGGAAGGCATTTAATTTTGTTGCCAAAGCGGTAGAGGCGGGTAAGCCATGTCCCACACTCGATGAGTGCAAGCCTTTGTCACCAGCTTTTCCCGGACAGGAAAAGGATTGGAAGGAACTCCATTTGACATTTTCAGTAGGAAAATTAGACAAGGACATCGCAAGTCGACAACTCAAGGTATGTCTCCCTAAATTGTCTGAGTTCCCCTTGTGTAATGAACATGAATCAAAGGAGAGACTTGCCACATGCGTTTCTCTACAAAGCTACATAGAGTTGTGTTCAACCTACAAAAATACCCCAGACATGCTCATGGTCATAGCCAAAATGCATATGGCTATCTTGGTGAAGGACCTTTACGTCTTTATGAAGGCCAGGGGAGCATGTAGAGAGTTTGTGTTCGATGACGCAACAGTGAAACACGAAACAAGGAAGCTAATATCTTCCAACATCTGGGGTAAAGACCTCTTCCCACACGAGGTCATTAAAGAAGTAATTAAGAATGCCACCATGGAGAACATAAGTCTTCTCCAAAAATGGGGCATTCCTTCAAAGAGAAAATCTTCTGTGGTTGTGGGTCCCCAACCTAAAAAGAAGATCGAAAATGCTGGAAATATCCGGCTGTTCAACAACATCCCACTATTCCAGTGACCACGGTGCTACAGGCAGGTGGTCAAAAGTCTAAGCCTACTGACTACTTGAAGCATAAAGACGCTTCGGCTAGGAGGAATTTTCCCTCAGGATCGCAGGACCTTCGATCCTTCGGTCCAAAGCCTATTCAAGATGAGCCATTGATGGGAAACAGAAATGTCCCTACCATCATTTCCTTACCTTCTCCTACAGTGCAAAACCCTCCTGGAGAAGTATACCTGAGAGCTATAGAGCATAGAGGTGGTAAGAAAACTATTGCTCATAGAGTTACAGGGAAGGCTGTTTTGTGTTCAAAAGAAGGACTCAAGATATCAATGAGTCATTCTGAACTTGTCGCCACTCAACAAGTTCATAAAAAAACAGCAAGTTCTGAATGTTAATCCTTCTGAACATATGGACCTTCTTCCAATTAGGGGTGTTTGTAGTCTTGTCAGACCTGAAAGGTGTCCTACGGAACCTTCCAGTCAACCACCCCCCTTCCTCCTATCTAGAATTCATGTTACAGAGAGTAACATTCATCCTAGGAAAGATATTTGCCGGACAGTCCTAAGTATCTTCAAAGGATTGACGAACTTAGTCATATCAAAGTCAAGCCTAAAAATAGTTCAGGTATTAATATACCTGATTAAGAGGCTGGAGTGGGCAGCACCTGAAGTGTCCGGCCATTGTGCAGTCAATGAGATGACCCGGTTCCTGGGGCATCACGGATGCAAGATAGGCATTTAGAAGTCTCGACTTTCTCCAGCTCAGGGGTTTCGATGTTTAAGAAACCATCAAAGCCCTCAGTCACATCAACTCTCCTCTCCTTTGGAAATATAAAAGGAGCTCGTGAGGTCTGTCAAGAGACTCAGGTATTCAGTCAGAATACCAAAACGCCAACAGGAAAAAGCGCTAAACTTTCCTTAGTTCGCTATAGTGACAGACCTGGTGCTAAGGGCACATCAGAAAGATGCGTTAAGAGCTTGGAGAAAAAACGCATCAAACGCTTGAAGAGATCAAAACAGACTGAGATCGGTCCCTCTTTAATCACTTCTCTAACAGAAATTAGAGCACGAAAGTCTCAAGACTTTGCTGGTCCTTTCATGGGTGGGGAAGCCCCCTCCACAAAGATCAGGTTCCCTACGACTGATCTGGGACACCGAAGCGATAATAAGACGTCACATTCGAACGTCTCATTCAGTCTTGGTGAAGTTACCCATCCCTCTCTCAAAGGGACGGCACCTACCAGCAGTTCATTTATAACTGATCCACGATGTGACGGTGGATACTCTATTTCGATACAAACAGATAGAGTTGGAATGGTCCATGGGCGCAGACATATTCCCTCCAAGGTGGGAACAAGTCCCGGAACTGCAATTCGACCTCCTCATCACGAGCGTCTTCAAGAAACTACCTCGCTATACAGCCCCATACGAAGATCCTCTAGTGGGGCTAATAGACTAGATGAGGCTGGTCCTAGCTCTGACCCTAGGTATATTCCCAAAGATTCAGAAATTGACTGCCTTCGTTTTATCACAGAGAACCCAAACCCTTCATTTCATGATTTTCTCGCTTTAGCGGTTAGAAAAGGTTTGGGATCTCAAATAGCAATATAGAATTCTTAGAAGAATATAAGGCCAATTCAACCAGAAGACAATATGAGTCTTCCTGGAAAAAGTAGGTTGCGTTTGTCAAAGCAAAAGGACCGAAAGAAATTTCAATAAACTGATTGTCTTTCTTTGTCCACCTTCATAGCCAAGGTCTGGCGGCCAATACGATAAATACGTGGAAGTCAGTCTTGACTAGGCCTCTCCTATATGCCTTTCAAGTGGATCTGGCGAATGAAATCTTTAATAAGATTCCAAAGGCATGTACTAGGCTTAAGCCCGTGGTACCACCAATGCCCATATCTTGGTCTTTGGAAAAGGTCTTACATTATGCCTCATCTGTGAACAATGAAGATTGTTCTTTTAAGGATCTAACCCTAAAGGTTATTTCTCTGCTCGCTATCGCCTCCGGGGCTAAAATTAGTGAAATAGTGGCCCTATCCAGAGATGAGGGTCATATTCAGTTCACGGAAGTGGGAGACCTGAATCTATTTCCTGATCTATCCTTTCTCGCTAAAAACGAGCTACCCACTAAGAGGTGGGGTCCCTGGAGAATCTGCCCTCTGATGGAAGATGTCTCACTATGTCCTGTAGAGTGTCTAAAGGTCTATCTTCGTAGGACTTCAGATTTTAGGGGAGGACAGCTCTTTAAAGGAGAAACTTCAGTAACAATTTTATCCATTAAACAACTAAGGGCGAAGCTCACCTACTTTATTCGTAGAGCGGATCCAGACAGTACTCCCGCAGGTCATGATCCGAGAGAGATTGCTTCATCACTGAACTTCTTTCAGTATATGGACTTTAAGTGCCTTCGTTCATACACTGGATGGAAATCATGTAGAGAGTTTTACAAACACTATGCAAAACAATTGTATGAACTGAAACACTTCGTAGCGGCGGCAGGTAGTGTATTAAAACCTGCCCCCTAATTACTGTAGTAAACAGTTTTTGGTTTGGGACCTCACATGTCCTCGCACATGTAATGGATGAGAATCATCCAGAGTGTTCTACATACACTATGCTAGACAAATCCATGTTCTGAAGCAATATGCGGTGACACCAGGTAGAATATTTAACCTGCCGTCTAATTCTACGAAGAACAGCTAATTGACTGGGACTCTCAATTAAAGGGAGAAGAGGTCACCCTTCTTAGGTGTGACTTCTTTTAATTAAGTGTTACCTTGATAACACTGGCTCTGTTCAAAATCCCAGGTGTGGAATTATACACATAGCACTATTGCCGGTGTATGAGGTACACAGTGCAGATAGAAGTAACCAGTACAGAAATTATGGAGAGAATTTTTTTTATAATTTTCTTCTGTCTGGGAGTGGCACTCATCATT
>NC_090756.1:54651329-54658829 GCF_036898095.1 Palaemon carinicauda
TATCTTTTAAGCCATAGTAAAAGCTAAAAACATTAGGTTAACCATATGATTATAAATACATCTATCGTATCGGAATTTAATAATACCATAAGCAAACTTCGTCAAAGATAAGCATATACACACATATGTATGTATGTATATATGCATGTATGTATGCCTGTATGTAGATATGTATATAAAATATGTTTAGAAAAAACAGCTGTGTATCTGAATAGGAAGAAAAAAATAAAAAGAGAAAACTATCAGTCTGAATCAAAGTCTAAAGTTTATTACGTTTTTCTGCCATGTCACCATTGCCTTAATGGACGTCTTAGGATTTCCCATTTGAGGTAAATAGAACTAGTGAATCTTCTTTAATCCTTTGTTTTATGTCAGTTGTGTTGACTCTGCGAAAACCCAACAGGGCTGATTATCACTTGGGGGGACGATTTATACCATTAAGACGCGTTCACAAGCGTCCCGTGTTTGCTCCGGGATCCGTTTAAAATATGTTATGAGTAATGGAACGCAACCATGCTACGCTCGATCATGTTTGCATTGGGAATGATAAATAAATAAGAGCGATAATGAGAAAAAGGAAAGGAAGGGACAGAAGACGTGACGATATTAGGAATAAGGACAATGAGTTATAAAGGGGGTCACAAATGCAATCACCTAGAGGTTAAGTAAGGAGCTTGGAGACGCAACTGGATCGATGCTGGCGGGGTCAAAACTAGAGAAGAATACGACGATTTTCAAATAATTCCAAAAGAGGTTCTTTCCACAATGATATATAGCTAGAAATGAGGTTCACTTATCCCAATGAAGGTTCTCTCTTCACTGGTTTTATATATAGCTAGAAATAATGATTTATTCACGATATATACGCGCCTCTATAAGGGTATTCTAGACTTTTTCCATATCAAATATTCATGACAATTGATTTTGCTAAGGATCCTAAGGGGTCTTAGGGAATACTTGAAAGAGTTGATGAATGGACATTTATTCAAATTCGAAGCTTGTGTTCAAAGAGATTTTGAAAAATTCCTCGCTTAAGGATAAAGTAAACAAAGGGAGCCTTTATATATATAATTCAAACATTTCCTTTCCATTGCTCTCTCTCTCTCTCTCTCTCTCTCTCTCTCTCTCTCTCTCTCTCTCTCTCTCTCTCTCTCTCATTATATACAAAAACACGCAAACACAAACATATAAACACACACACACACACAGACACACACACACACACACACACACACACACATATATATATATATATATATATATATATATATATATATATATATATATATATATATATATATATATATATATATATATATATATATATATATATATAAATGTCTCAAGAGTTCTTTCCCCCTTCTTCAGGTTTTAATCATTTAAACAAGGCTAACTATGTCCTTATATATGGCAATTCTGGTTTAAGCAGAGAGGCAGCGAATTTTCATTGGCTGCTTCGGGCATCGTGGGCAAAATGAATAGTGAGGTTGATAGAAGGGCTAATCCTAATTGGCTTAGCCACTCACCGAGAGCAGCTGTAGACCAGTCAGTCTGCCTTCCAACATAAACTTGTTTGATGAGTCGGCATCCAGTCCTCTTGCAGCTTCGCTCTGATTAGTTGGAGCGCTTGTCATTAGGGTTTGCAGACTAGCAGACTATCCTCTCACTGATCACACACAGAAGAGTAACCCTACCAGCCATGACATCTCCAACCCAAACAACTCGACTGATCAAGACATAACCGACCAATGCAGCGTTGATATTTATTAATAAATAGAGGTGATTCTTAATTTTCAAAATAAAAGCTAATGAAAAACTTATTTTACTCTACAGATGTAACACAAAATACATATCCATGTTCACCTATTATAAAAACAAGAGGAAATATTTTTGCATCCAGTGACTGAATATTAGCAATATTAGATAAATACTTCGAAACCAGACAGTTTTTATTGAAAAGATAATCCTAGGCCAATATTTTATGGGCGAAGAGGGATTCAAAACTGATCTTGAGTTGTGTGTTAAATACTGATTATGTTACGTAACCATTATGTGAATATGTTTGTATTCAGTTTGTATAATATATATATATATATATATATATATATATATATATATATATATATATATATATATATATATATATATATATATATATATATATATATATATATATATATATATGTATATATATATATATATATATATATATATATACATATATATATATATATATATATATATATATATATATATATATATATATATATATATATATATATATATATATATATATATATATATATCAGCCGTTACTAGTCGGTTGCAGACCAGAGGTCTCAAACATGTTCTTTCACTTGAGACTGTTTATAGTCTTCATGCGCCAGACCACACCAGCAAACTTTCTTAGTTCGTCAATCCATCGCCCTTTATTCCGTCCTCTGGTTCCTTTACAATATTTAGAGACCTATTCTCTTGTTCCTAATGTCCACCTATTGTTAGTCATTCACATTATATGTCCTGCGAATGTTCATTTCTTTTTCCTATAAGTAGTTAAAATATTCTCTATTTTAGTTTGCTCTTGTATTCATGTTACTCTTTTTCTGTCTCTTAGTGTTATTCCAAACATTATCGCTCTCTCTGATAAGGCAAATACAATAAAGAAGAATTTATTAATAAATTCGTAGCTTTACATTAGCCCTTTACATAGACAATATACATAAACGCTATTATACATAAAGTCCATTTACTTAATTGAGTTGCAATATTATCAATAGCTAAGCATCATATACATATTTTAAGTCTTAATATTACCTTACATATGTATACAATAAAAGTCTCATGAATCCACTGAATAACCTTCTATCCTATCATTTTATCTGATACAAACATTACAAACATACGTTAGTTCGCTTCCAAGGGAATAATTGTAAACAGTTCCCCCCACATTTAGGGGAAAACGCCTTCCCATATCTGCGACCAGAGACCGCTTTCTCCTTGTATTTCCCCTGTGAGATATTCCATTACATTCTCCCTTCCTTATTACAAAGAATCCTTATATTTTTTTTTTTTTTTGGGGGAGGGGGGGTCCTTCCATTCTTCTTCCATCCTCTGAGAGCCCATGTGGCTTACCATTTCCTTGTAGCGTCTCTGTCATTTTCTTTATAATCGAATAGCCTATTTGTATTTCGAGAAGGGATACCTTGACTTGGTGAAAAGGCCACCCATACTAGTGTTATTTGCTGTGAGCGATCAGATGTTAATTTCACACCATCACCAATGTGCAGCGACGAGCGTGCTGATGAAAATTAGCCAAAATTCAGACATGGCTAAAGACATATGTGAGGCGTTTGTCATGCAGTGGACTAGAAACAGCTGCGTTTTTTATAGCTTTGATGACATTATTAGATTTAATAAATTAGGCTGTAAAAAGGCTACATGAAATTCAGAAAGGCTACAAGAATTCTAAAATGGATATAAAAAAAACACCAAAAGGCTATAAAAAGCGTAAAATCAGGCCTTTTAAAAGACTATATTGTGCTAAAAAGACTGCAAAAAGTGGTAAAAGAGGGTATAAAACACCAAAAGGTCGTAATAAGGTTAAAAAGGCTATAAAAAGCCTATAACAAGGCTAAAAACTTTCTAATAAGGTTGAAAAGCTAAAGAAATTTTAAAAAGCCTTTAATATGTTTAGAAAAGTTATAGAGAAACCATTGACTTCTCATGCCTTCTGCTCTCCATAAAAGGTAAGGATAATAATTCAGCCTCTTTATATCGATAATCAACACATCTATTTTCCACCTAATTCGCGTCAAATCGAATCTTCCTTGCTAGATGTCCAGCTAGACCTACCCCCCCCCCCCCCTATTCCCATCTTCATTTCAAGATAGACCTATTAAACATCCCTCTATCCCAATATAACCCTATTAAATCTCCCTCCCATTCTCAGTGAAATTTTCTGGTCATTGAGACTTCTGAACTGAATTATGACGTCCATCGATAGACATCGGATGTCTACGGCTGGACTTGTTGAGACACCCAAAATGGAACCCGGATGTAGGATAAGATAAAGAGTTAGCGGGGAGAGATGGAGGTGGAGATGATATAAAATATGAGGATTCTCGTTTAGGAAAACCATTTGACTTAGATTTATTTTACTTCATGTTTAGGGTTTCATAAACAAGTGTTTTTATTAATAAATTTAAGATTATTTCAACGGATTAAAATCCAATTTATTGATAATTACAGTATTTCCTTGTACATATAATAACACAATACATCTTTACATTATTCGTGAGTTTATAATCAAGCTACCTATGATATTCCATTATAAATTGAATAGAAAAATACTGTTACTTGAGCAGCAATTTGTGCTTAAAAGCAGAGTTTTTCAAAGTCGTCACCGAATCATTAAATTTGCAAAAAACTTCATTACTGGAAGAAGCGGACGCACAAACCCATGTACGATTCGACTGACCTTAAATCTTTCAACAGAACATGGAAGATTTAGATTAAATAGTAAAGGATCTTATTGGGGATTGGGGGGCTGGGGGAGTGGAGGTAATGGAGGGTATGCAGGTATAGTGTCATTATTCATGTGACGTTGATGTTTTGTTCTATTTTGGGAGGAAATTGGGGAAGAACAAGCAGTCGAGTGAGTTTTATTTCTTAGAATAGAGAGAGAGAGAGAGAGAGAGAGAGAGAGAGAGAGAGAGAGAGAGAGAGAGAGAGAGAGAGAGAGAGCGCGTCTGTGTTATTTTCCTAATAGTTGAAGAGCCTATTTCTACTCTGAGGGGGGATACCTTGACTTGGTGAAACGGCCAGCCACTCATACTAGGTTGGTTTGCCGTGAGCAGTCAAACGGTAATCTCACACCGTCACCAATGCACAGTGGCCAGCGGGCTGGTGAAAACTAGCTGAACACCAGAAATGAATAATGACTCGTCTGAGGCCTTTGTCCTGCAGTGGATTAGTCACCGGCTTCGAATTTTGTTATTTTCAGTTTTTTTTTTTTTTTTTTTTTTTTTTTTTTTTTTTTTTTTTTTTTTTTTTTTTTTTTTTTTTTTTTGAGGTAGATACTAAATAGTGCTCACTATTTAAATAATTCTGATAATTTTATTACTAAATTATATTAATAAATATCATGAATTAGCCTGGAAAAGGGCGACAAAAAGACTAGGACGGCTACAAAAATGTTAAAATGGCTATAAAAAACAGTAAAAGGCTATAGAAAGAGTATGAAGGCTATAATAAGATATTAAGGTTAAAAAGACTATGGAAAGCTAAAAAGCTTATAAAAATTTTATAAACTGTTAAAGATAAACTATCTACTTCTCTTGCTTCTGTTCTCCCTTAAAAGTGAGAATAATTTCCCCTCTTATACTGATATTGAAAGCATTTATTTTTCAAATAATTGGCGTCAAATTGAATCATCTCTTGTTACATATCCAGATAGGCCTACCATTCCATTCCAATTTCTATAGAAGGATAGGCCCGTTAAACATTGCTCTTTTCCAAGATAGGCCTACATAATCTCCCTCTCTTTTTCATGGAAATTTTCTGGTCAGTGAGACTTCAGATCTAAATTATGACGGCCATCGATAGACATCGGATATATACGGCTGAACTTGTTGAGAAACCCACAATGGAACCCGAATGTAGGATAAGAGAAGGAAGGACTTAACGGGAAGAGATGCAGGTGGTGAAGGTATCATATAAGATAAGGATTTTCCTTTGGAAAACCATTCGATTGAGATAAAATCTGTATTTATATTTAGGGTTTTATAGTCAGTGTTTTTATCAATCATTTTGAGATTATATCTGCCGATTAAAATCAAGATATATGCAATATATTGATGAATTACATTTTCTCCTTTTACATAACCCAGACACAATACATTTTTAAGTTATTTTCCAGCTTATAATCTAGCTACCTACGATATTCCATTGCAGATTGAATATAAAAATACACAAAACAGTCACTTAAGAATCAATTTGTGACTCAAACGAAGCAGAACTTTTCAAAGTCTTCCTCGAATCATTAAACCTTAATGAAACATCGTATTGGAAGAAGCCGTCGCCCATAGCCATATACGATTCGACTAATCTTAAAATATTAAACAGAACATAATTAGGCTTTTTATTAATTAATAAGAGGACCTAGGGGTGGAGTGAGGTGCTGGGGGGAGCGAGGGTAATGTAAGGAATGCAGGTATATTATTATTCATGCGACGTTCACATTTTGTTCTTTGTTGTCAGGAAATTGGGAAAGTATGTGAAGTCGAGTGCGTTCTGTTTCTTGGAATAGAGAGAGAGAGAGAGAGAGAGAGAGAGAGAGAGAGAGAGAGAGAGAGAGAGAGAGAGAGAGAGAGAGATAGGCTTAAAACACCTTTTCTCTCATCCAAGTTGTCAGCCTTCTTTTTTAATGAAATAATAATTGAATCAGCCTTTTGATTAACATATTTATGGTTATTTAATATTCATGATGAAAATTAAATTGTACTAGACAGCTGTTGTCATTACCCTAATTATAGCTTCCAATATAGTTCTTTGATATACGGTTGATAGATATAGATTTTCTTCAGCTGAAAATTTTTTGCAATGTCAGAATTATAGTCATTCATTTTATCTCTAAGGCTCATGGTCGATGTCTGAAATAGTGTCCATTAATTTGTATGAGGAATTATTTGTAGTATACCTTATAGAATTTTGTACCTCAAAAGTTAAAGGTTGAAGGTTAAATGTGTCTGGTTTCAGTTCGTTTCCTCAAAATAGATGCTCACCAAAACGGCCGCCGGGAAAGCCTACTGTGATGCGCAACCACAGCATTGGTCTCCAAAGTAAAAGGCTCCTATACTAGGATCCATCTGCGGCGATGCAAGTGCTGGGCGAACATGTTACTAATCAGTAGGGTGTATGATTTTATGCTTTTTATTCTTTTCATTCACCGAAAAAAAAAACAGTACAGTTAGCTTCATTATTGCCTGTACACTTTATATGGGAAGAGGGAAGCTCGGGAAACGTCTGACAGCTATACATTCAAGCATATAACACTGTGTTTAGCGAAAGAGAAACTGTTGGCAACACTGCTTTGCCTTTTAAACAAAGTTGCTTTTGCTGTTTAAAAAATAACATTGTAAATTATTTGACAAAACTTCGTAAGTTACAATCTTAATAACTTTGTTTCACAAGCAACGTTGCCATAAGTTTCGCCTTCGCCGATGTTTAGCTCTCAGACGTGTCTTTGGGTTAGACTAAAGTGTACCAGAATTTATGACGCCACCTGTACCTGATCAGGATAAGGAAAGCCTATTCAGACCGTAAAAAGAATAGACCAAGTTCCTCAGAGTAGTAGGCCTAGTTTTGGATACTTGCTAAAGTAAAGGCGATCATCATTATAAATCTCAAAATTTTGGTTGTATGTGAAAGGAGTTCGACATGAATGTGCTTATTTGAGACTGTATCAGGGTATATGAGAATTATTTGAGGTACTGGTGAATA
>NC_090756.1:54663829-54673829 GCF_036898095.1 Palaemon carinicauda
AGAAGATTTCACAGAAAACTCATTTGCTTTTCTTTTATTTAGAGGAGGAGCATCCTGAGTGCGGGAACATTTGTAAGGTCCGCAGCAAGGACTTCTACGGACATGGCGTGTGTAGGCCTCACTCCCGCTGTTCTATCACCAAAGGGGCTCTCAAGTACTTGGACCAGAAGGTGTGTACCGTGTGTGAGAAGTTGGTTAAGGAGGCCTTTGATGAACAAAAGTCTACCGAGTCTAGGGATGCAGCTAGGGCTGCACTGCGTAAATGGGAAAGAGGTTTTCAAAAGAACACCTCGGGCCCATACCTTCCTAATTCCAGGATGAGGGACTGTCTCTTCCCTGGAGCGCATGATGACGCTATCATCCCCCAGACGATACCTGCAATACCTTTGGTGCAGATTCAGGTTCAGAAGCCTAAAAAATCTGATGTTGTGGATACTTTGGAAAGTATCCATTTAGACGACAATATGTCTGTCGTCTTTGAGGAGACCGAGAAGAATCTCCTTGTAGAAAAGTTAGACCAGGAGGCAGTTGTCCCTCTTGCTTGTGATGTGGAGAATGTCGAAGTGGCTTTGGTTTCTTAAGCTGCGGTGGCTGAGCCAGCACCCTCAACATCTTCACAACCGCCTCATCTGGAGACGATTACTAGTACTCTCCAGTCCTTAATGTCAATGGTTTATGACTTACAGAAGAGGTCAACCGAGAAAGAGACCACTTTCCGGACAGAAATTGAGCAGTTAGTTTCTTCACGCCTAGCCGCGAAGAAGCTAAACGTTAAGGACCTTCCTGCCTTCTCCGACGTTAACCCGTGGAGGTATGCGGAACATATGCGTATGTCAGCAGGCAGGATCTTCCTCTTGGAGAAACTGGGTTCCGTTCCAGAGGAGGAGATTGAGTTTTGACCCAGCAGAGGGGTCTACACGGACTGATATGTCCTGCTCAAAAATGAACCGGTAGCCAAAGAAGAGACAGAGCCCAAAGAAGTAATTGTCTTTGAGTTCGTTAAGGCACAAACTATGCTTACGTCAAACCTAATAGAGAGGGCATTTACTAGCTCAAAATTGCCAGCTTTGAGCAAGAAATACCCATCATTTATTGCTGACCCTCAACGTGCTTTTCCCTTCATGGATAAAGGGCTTAAAGCAGCCCTGAAGACGGCGAGGGCAGGAAAACCCTGCCCCACGCTAGAAGAATGCAAGCCTTTTTCCCTTGTTCTCCCTTCAGATGATAAAGACTGGAAGGACGTTTATGTTACCTTCTCAGTCGGGAAGCTGGAGGCCGATATCGCTGGACGACAGTTTAACGAGGACCTCCCAAAGCTGTCAGAGTTTCTCTTAACAAGAGAACACGAGACTAAAGAACGCCTGGCTGCGTTTATGTCTCTCCAAACAGGGCTAAAAACAAGGGCTAGCATTCCCGATACTCCAGACATGTAAGTGGTCTTTGCCAAGGCTCACTTGGCTACAGTAACTAAGGACCTGTACAACTTTGTCAGAGCCAGGACGGCTTGTAGAGAGTTCGTGTTTGCTTCCGCCTCCGTAAAACCCGAACCCAGGAAGCTCATAGCTTCTAATATCTGGGGAAAAGACCTCTTTCCTAGTGACGTGGTCAAAGAAGTCGTAGATAAGGCTGCCTCGAAGAACGGATATCTGCTCTCCAAGTGAGGCTTATCCTCAAAGAGGAAATCTTCGGCTGAAGGACGTCCCCAGCCGAAGAACAAGTATAAACAACCTTGGTTGCCCTCTCAACCAAGACAGCAACACCAACAGCTTCCTGTGGCCACGGTGTCCCACACAGTAGCACAACCTACCACCACCTTTCAACTGGTGCCCCGAACACTGGCGACTGTTTTCACCCCAGTTTTTGAAAGGCAATCGGCTTCTTTTAAGCCAAAGTCTCGAGGATCCTTTCGAGGTTCCTGTAGACGCCCCTTCAGAGGAAGAGGCTACAAGGGTGGACGTGGCTAAGGAGGTAAATCCTCCAACCAGCACTCAAAGTGAGACGCTGCCAGTAGGAGGGAGACTTCTCCATTTTCAGGATCGGTGGACCTTCGATCCTTGGGCCCACAGCCTGATCCAGATGGGACTAGGGTGGAGTTGGAACCAGACTCCACCAAGCTTTCCTTATTTCTTCCAACCTTCAACCCCAGTTTTGGAAGAATATGTTCAAGAATTACTGGACAAGAAAGTAATACGGAAAGCAAAGTCCCTCAAGTTTCAAGGAAGGCTATTCTGTGTTCCGAAAAAGGGTTCGGAAAAGCTCAGAGTCATTCTGGACTTATCTCCACTCAACAAGTTCTTTGTGAACTACAAGTTCAGAATGCTGACGCTTCAGCACATAAGGACCCTTCTGCCCAAAAGGGCATACACAGTCTCCATCGACATGACGGCTGCGTACTGGCATGTACCAATCAACCGTCATGTTTCCCCCTACTTAGGGTTCAAGCTCCAGGAAAGATATGTCTTCAGAGCCATGCCCTTCCGTTTGAACATAGCACCGAGAATATTTACAAAGCTTGCGAACGCAGTTACTCGACAACCACGCCTCAAGGGTGTTCAGGTAATGGCTTACCTGGACGACTGGCTGGTGTGGGCAGCATCCAAGGAGGAATGCGTGCAAGCCTCCATAAAGGTGATCCAGTTCCTAGAGTATCTAGGGTTCGAGATAAACTTGAAAAAGTCTTGGCGGTCTCCAGCTCAAAAGTTCCAGTGGCTGGGAGTTCACTGGGACTTACAGTCACATTGCCTCTCACTGCCGATGGCAAAGAGAAAGGAGATAGAAGGGGCCGTCAAAAATCTTCTTCAATCCCGAAGAATATCAAGAAGGCAACAGGAGGGAGTGTTGGGGTCTCTCCAGTTTGCCTCTTTGACGGACCCACTTTTGAGAGCACGACTAAAAGATGCATCAGGGATCTGGAGAAAATTCGCTTACAACAATCGAAGAGATCTACTAAGACCACTACCAAGTCGTCTACGATCAACTCTCAAGCCATGGTCGGAAGTGAAGAGCTTAAGAGGAAAAGTACCCTTGCAACCACCCCCTCCTGCAGTCACCGTCCACACGGATGCCTCAAAGGAAGGATGGGGTTGTTATTCTCATCATGGAAAGGTAAAGGGAATTTGGTTCCCCCTCTTAAAGTCCTTCCACAACAATTACCTGGAAGCCATGGCAGTGTTTTTTTCCCAAAAGAAACTGAAACTTCGCTGCTCTATCCACATTCATCCTGTTCTAGACAGCGAAGTGGTTATGAGATGCATAAATCGACAAGGTTCGAGATCGCCTCAGCTAAATCATGTGATGCTAGCAATCTTTCATCTGTCCAAGAAGATGAAATGGCACTTATCAGCAGTCCACCTTCAAGGATTCCACAATGTGACAGTGGACGCTCTATCCTTGTTCAGCCCGATAGAGTCCGAATGGTCCCTGGACGCAGGATCATTCTCGTTCATATTGAACAAACTCCCAGGATTGCAAGTAGATCTCTTCGCAACGAGCGACAACAAGAAGTGGCCCGGTACGTAGCCCCGTATGAGGATCCTCTAGCGGAAGCTACGGACGCAATGTCCCCGGATTGGAAGAGGTGGTCCAGGATTTTCCTGTTCCCACCAACCAACCTTCTGTTGGAAGCACTCGACAAACTGAGATCCTTTCGGGGCTGGGCAGCAATAGTGGCCCACAAGTGGCCAGGCAATGTATGGTTTCCGTTAATAACAGAACTACACCTGAAGCTGATCCCGTTGCCAGAACCAGTCTGACTCAGCTAGTACAGAAATCGACTGTCTACACTTCATCAGAGAAACCCCAAAACCTTTATCGCATGATTTTCTCACCCTAGCGGTCAAGAAAAGGTTCGGGATTTCAGCAGACAGTATTTACTTCTTAGAAGAGTACAGGTCAAAGTCAACAAGAAGATAATACGAATCTTCCTAGAAGAAATGGGTGGCCTTTGTCAAGAGATTTCTACGGATTTCTGCTTGTCCTTCTTCATCAATCTTCACGGACAAGGACTAGCTGCTAAAACGATTACGACATGCAAATCTGCCTTGGCTAGACCGATTCTTTATGCCTTCCTAGTGGACTTTTCTAATGAAATCTTCAATAAGATTCCGAAAGCCTGTGCTAAAGTTCGACCTGCAGCCCCTCCTAGGGCTATTTCATGGTCCTTGGATAAGGTGCTTCATCTGGCTTCCACCTTGAACAATGAAGATTGCTCGCTAAAAAGACTTGACTCAGAAAGTGGTATTTTTATTTGCACTAGCCTCAGGAGCAAGAGTTAGTGAAATAGTGGCCCTGTCGAGGGATGACGGCCACATACAGTTTACACCAAATGGTGAACTAAATCGCTTTCTGGATCCGACGTTTCTCGCCAAGAGTGAGCTACCCACTAAGAGATGGGGCCCCTGGAGAATCTGCCCTCTGAAGAAAAAAGCATCTCTCTGTCCAGTGGAATGCTTAAAGGTCTATCTTCGCAGAACTTCAGACTTTAGGGAAGGCCAACCTTTTAGGGGAGAGACTTCTGGTTCGACATTATCTTTTAAACAAATAAGGGCGAAAATCACCTACTTTATTCGCAGAGCGGATCCTGATAGTACACCCGCAAGTCATGATCCGAGAAAGGTTGCCTCGTCTATCAATTTTTTCCCAATTATGTCGTTTGATAATCTGCGTGCTTATACTGGTTGGAAGTCCTCCAGAGTATTTTTCATGCACTACGCGAAGCAACTGCAAGAAATAAAACTTTATGTGGTGGCTGCAGGCTGTGTAATAAAGCCTGTAGTTTGATTACTGGGAAGGACAGTGCACTAATTGGGACTGGTAGTGAAGGGTGTACGTGATACACTTCGGTATATCATGATATTGAGTGTGGATAGGGACATTGTATACTGTCTTACTCAGTTAAGTGAACTTAAACATAATATTTGACATGTGTGCCAGCATATTTATGCGTGATATTTTTAGTAATAACATTTATTGAAATATCCTATTTCATAGAGTGGCAATGTTTCTCTGGTAGACAAAACCTATTTATTTTGTTATTACCATTATGCTTTTTTATGTCTATGTGTAGCATAAAATATATAATTTAATCATAACTTCTGTGTTTCTTGTTAATAAACAATAGAAGGAATCTTTGCGTGTATCTCGCCGTAAGATTATTTGATTATATTCAGAGCATCCTTGATCCTCTTGAGATCTTGAGAGACAAGATCCCTTGTTATGCAAACAGATAAGTTTGGTTGTACTATGTTTGTTACTGTATTATGATTCCTACGTGAACATAAACATGTCTGATTGGCAGACTTGGGAGGTACAGTACTCTATTCAGTACCTGATACAAACTACTCTTTACGTATATATAACACAATATACTTCTGTTTGCTAAATTGTTCCTTGAACTCACTCTCCTCGGGTTTTTTCCTAGAGTCTATACAGACTTTCCCTGTAGGGGGCAGGAAGAACTGGCAAATGACGTGCTCAGTTGATTGATGTATTACGGTAATATCAAGTGTCTTTGGTCTTTATGTCCAATTAGGAAATAGTCAACTCGAGATAACGGCACAATTAAATCCAGAGATACATTAATGCTCTGGTATACTTCCATCAGTACGACATGGCCTAAGCCCAAAAAACGGAAATTGAGCGTAGTGAAAATCTATTTTTGGGTGAAAGAGCCATGTCATCCTGATGGGCCCACCCTCCTTTGGTTAAAGGGTGTTTATCCCTCCCTAAGGTACTGTATCTGTAATAAATACATTAAAAGCTACGGAAGAATGGTTGGTGGCGCCGCATAGCGGCGGAAGCCCGAACTATTTTACAGTACATTAGGAAAGTCGAGTGTTTACCTCTCTAAGACTCTCCTATTTTTTTATTGCCACATTCCCTCTGGTAATGAAAGGGTATTTGGGGTGTAAATAGCTATGAGACGTGTCAAGATACGCCGTTACGCGATATCCCTTGGAGATATTCAAGGGATACTCGCTCCAGGAGTTAGAATTCTGGGTACCTTCGGTAAATTCTCTGGGATATAACACTGTAGTCACATATAACTTAGGTAGCTACCAACGAAGGAACTTCCATCAGGACGACATGGCTCTTTCACCCAAAAATAGATTTCTCACTACGATTAAAAACTGTTATATATATATATATATATATATATATATATATATATATATATATATATATATATATATATATATATATATATATATATATATATATATATATATATATATATATATATATATATATATATATATATATATATATATATATATATATATATATATATATATATATATATATATATAGCCACGAAAGGAAAAATGAAAAAGACTTGATTGGAGTTAGTACTTTCATCCACTCAGGACATTATCAAACTCAGCAATTAGAGTACATATACAAACACATCGTATTTATACAGGAGAAGGGGATCCAACAGCTGTCAGTTTCTTTGAAATTCCGGAGAAGTCATATTGTAGATAAAAGGATAATACTGGATTATACTGGATTAACGGAAAACAGACCTGGGATTATATTCAAATTTCTACCGTGAGTATAAGATATTAAAAAGGATTTAACGATATTCCTTTGGAAATAGTCATATACATAGATTACTTTTTCCGTCTTTGACCAACCAATTCTGTGACTTGACCTTAACCAGTGGGAGGCCAAGGCATTATTAAGAGAACCCCTGGAGACGGCCACCTGATGCTGTTTTAATCTGACTGGTGTACTTTTTTATCTTTGGCCAACATAAAATAGGTTACACGCTGAACAAGGAATGCTATATATTACATTATTATCATTTCCAGAACTATTCTTAATGAACATGTTTTTTAATGTACAATCATATTTAAACACTACAGCAATGTCTAGTTTTTTCAAAAGGGGTATAACATCTAAAAAACAAACATGAAATGGCAAACAAAGCATATTAATAATTGTTTCCTTCCTCTTTAATTGGACACTATAAAATGTTTTCTTAGCCTTATTCATACATTTTTCTAAGAAATATTTGGGATAACAAAGATCTGTTGCCATTTTTTCTATTTTAGTGAACTCGTCCTCAATGTAATCTGGGCTACAAATTCTCAATGCCCTAAGGTACATGGAGGAAAAAAACTGAATGCTTTATATTTTCATTAACCTGAGTAAAAATGTACATATGAAAAATTATTTGTAGGCTTTCTATTTATGGAAAACTTAAATTTATTTGTTTCTCTAACCATAAAAACTTCTAAAAATGGAATATGGTTATTTTCTTCGTTTTCTATAGTGAATTTTATTAATGGTAATAATGAATTAATGATTGAAACAAAACCCTCAGGATTAAATTTTTCTTCTAAAATACCTAAAACATCCTCAACATATCGATACCACACAACGGTTTTTAACAGCCTTAAAATCGTTGAAAAATGACTGTGAATTACATATTACAAAAGCAGACAATGCTAATGTATTAGTTATTATTAACAAAACAACTTATTTAGAAAAGATGTATGTACTTTTATCTGATGTTTCCACTTATGTAAAATTAAGAGTTAATCTATTACACGATTTCGTCAAAGATTGTAATGAAAACCTGAAATATATCTTAAAACAAGAAAAATCCTTAATTAATGCCTTTATCTCTACTGGTCCGTCTTTGACTTATTTAAATGGTTTAATTAAAAACCATAAACAGGATATCCAATCAGACCAATTATCAGTGCTATAGGTTCTATTAACTATAAATTATCCAAATATTTAGTCAAATTACTTTCCCCGATCTTAGAATCTATTTCAGTCTCTCATATAAAAAATTCTGTTGATCTTTGCGAAAAATTACAAAAAGTAAACCTTACGTCTAGACATAGATTAGTAAGTTTTGATGTAACTTCATTGTTTACCAAAGTGCCGGTTGATGACTTATTGGATGTCCTGTCGTGTCTTTTAGATTCTTGTGATTTACCTTTATCAACCCATTTGTTTGTGCATTAAAAAGTGTATATTTAGTTTTAATGGAGATTTCTATGAACAAGTTTTGGTATGGCTATGGGTAATACTTTATCCCCACTTTTATCGAACATATATATGGAATTTTTTGAATCCAGATTAATTCCTTCATTGTGGTCTTCCAAAATTGTGTGGTATCGATATGTTGATAATGTTTAAGGTATTTTAGAAGAAAAATTTAATCTTGAGGGTTTTGTTTCAATCATTAATTCATTAGTACCATCAATAAAATTCACTATAGAAAATTAAGAAAATAACCGTATCCCATTTTTAGAAGTTTCTATAGTTAGAGAAACAAATAAATTTAAGTTTTCCATATAGAAAGCCTACAAATAATTTTTCATATGAACATTTTTACTCCGGTTAATGAAAATATAAAGCATTCAGTTTTTTTCCTCCATGTACCTTAGGGCATTGAGAATTTGTAGCCCAGATTACATTGAGGACGAGTTCACTAAAATAGAAAAAATGGCAACAGATCTTTGTTATCCCAAATATTTCTTAGAAAAATGTATGAATAAGGCAAAGAAAACATTTTATAGTGTCCAATTAGAGAGGAGGGAAACAATTAATAATATGCTTGGTTTGCCATTTCATGTTTGTTTTTTAGATGTTATACCCCTTTTGAAAAAACTAGACATTGCTGTAGTGTTTAAATATAATTGTACATTAAAAAACATGTTAATTAAGAATAGTTCTAGAAATGATAATAATGTAATATATAGCATTCCTTGTTCAGAGTGTAACCTATTTTATGTTGGCCAAACATCAAAAAGTTTACTAGTCAGATTAAAACAGCATCACGTGGCCGTCTCCAGGGGTTCTCTTAATAATGCCTTGGCCTCCCACTAGTTAAGGTCAAGTCACAGAATTGGTTGGTCAAAGACGGAAAAAGTAATCCATGTATATGACTATTTCCAAAGGAATATTGTTAAATCCTTTTTAATCTCCTGTACTCAAGGTAGAAATTTGAATATAAGTCCAGGTCTGTTTTACGTTAATCCAGTATTATCCTTTTATCTAAAATCTGACTTCTCCGGAATTACTAAGAAACTGACAGCTGTTGGATCCCCTTCTCCTCTATAAATACGATGTGCTTGTATATGTATTATAATTGCTAAGTTTGATAATGTCCTGAGTGGAGAACATATTTTCAATTTCGTACTATCAGACAATCTATTCTATTTGTTTCCTTAATTTCTTTCCTAAATGAGCTATTTTCCCCCCTTGGAGCCCTTGGGCTTGTAGCATCCTGCCTTTTTAAAAGGCACTGTAGCTTAGCTGATAATATAATAATAACAACTAGAACGGGTACTAGGTTGTATATCTTAAAATGAGCAACTGATTTATGAAAATATTTACACCATTTTCATGCGAATCAGATAAACATTTTCCGCGGTATGACAAAAGGTCTTTTTTCACCTTTTCGTGACTTTAGCCTTGACTTTTGGCTCTATCAATCCTAAAATCTAATTCAATTGTCCTGGGATCATTGCCAGTCATCCCACTAAATTTCATTTGGTTGGTCAAATAGGTTTTGAGTTATGTGCATCACAACACACAGACAGACGTGCAAACAAATACACACCTTTCGAAACATAACCTTCACAACAGTGTTGGGGAAGGTAATAATAATAATAATAATATTAATAATGATAATAATAATGTAAAAGAGGTATATCCCAACATTATTCCTTACAATACTGAGAATAGAAAACTATATAAAGTGGGACAGGGGAAATAAAACCCCCTTTTCATATCTCGTATTTGCGTGACTCTCACCTCAATGATTCACAGATTTTATCGGAATATCCATCGGCAGTTTTTCTTCTTTCTTTTTTATAAAAGTAAAGTTTATTATATTCCTCTCAACCAAAAGCTCAATTTATACATTTTTTCAGCTTACTAGAGTGAAACGTTAATCTCAAATCGCATTCATTATTCATCAGTGACACTGCAGTCTCGAATAGGGAATTACATAAAACAGAACTTTTTCATAATGAAT
>NC_090756.1:54681329-54686329 GCF_036898095.1 Palaemon carinicauda
GACTATCTAAGAATTGAGAGACACCAACCTATTATTTGCAACCTCAATAGTAAAGTAATTGTGGTGTTATATATATGTATGTATATATATATATATATATATATATATATATATATATATATATATATATATATATATATATATATATATATATATATATATATATCTATATCTCTATCTATCTATATATATATATATATATATATATATATATATATATATATATATATATATATATATATATATATATATTCCAGGGTAAGACTATAAACTGCATTCTTGGGGCTCCCTTGAGCAAGGAGCAGCACCCCAGAAGCTCCCCGTACCAGGGTCACGGTGAAGCTGCTGGCTGCAGGGCAGTGGTTTTCACCTGAAAGCACAGTCAGTGCAACTGACAAGCTGCCTTCAGGTGGAGGTTTGTCTGGCTGAAACTCAGAACAATCTGTTCTTGGACTAACTGTTCAACGGCAGAGAAATCTTCTCCTAGTAAGCTGGAGACTGCGAGTTGAGAAGGAACCTGGGGGTCTCCCCTCAGCTTTTTCTCAACCTCTGTCATCCCTTTGCACTATGAATAGTGAACCAAATGAAAACTCATACCACATCGCCCGTCGCGTGGGTCACCAAGGGGCGCATTGTTCAGTGGGTGACCAGGCTGACATTGATAAGCAGGCTATTGGAACAAGAAAACACCTTCAATTGAGAAAAAAGATCCATATTGGAACCTGGAATGTTAGGAAACTCAAAGAAAAAGGCAAATTAAACACTGTTTGCAACGAAATGAATAACTATGGCCTCCAATTTCTTGGATTAGCTGAAACTAACTGGAACTGACTTGGTAGCTTCAGAACAGATGGAAATCACCATGTCATCTTTTCTGGTAAAGCAGATGGATACAGCCATGGAGTTGCTGTAATCCTTGGAAAAGAAGCATCTAAAGCTCTAATTGGCTACAGCCCAATCAGCGACCGAATTCTAAAACTAAGAATCCAAGCAAAACCACATAACATTACTATTGTTCAGTGCTATGCTCCAACTAGCACAGCGAATGAGGACGAAATATATAGCTTTTCTGACAGCCTCCAAGAAACTATAGACTCCTTACCAAATCAGGATTTGCAGGTAATTATAGGAGATATGAATGCCAAAGTAGGCAAGAACTCGACTCCTAACAAAACTTGTGGCCGCTTTGGACTAGGAGAGCAAAACGAACGTGGAGAGAGACTCATAGAATTTTGTAGTGCCAACAACATGCTGATTACAAACACAATGTTTGAACACCATCCTCGCTATCTCTACACTTGGACGTCTCCATACATGAAAACCCGCAACCAAATTGACTATATCATCTTGAACCAAAAATGGAAAAGTTGTGTAAAAAATGTTAAAACTAGACCGGGAGCAGACTGTAAAGGCGACCACCAACTCCTGGCTGCCGAGATCAAACTACAACTTAAGAAATTGACACAACCACCTCAACCAATTCGCTTTGACTACAAAACCCTTGATAACAATTATTCTGTTAAAATTTCAAATAGCTTTGAGGCTCTTTTACAATGTGAAGACGAAAAAACCCCAAACAAAGTGTGGAACGAAGGAAAGGATATCTTTCTAAAAGTTCCAGAAGAAACCATTACCAAGAAAACCAACAAAAGGAATCAATGGATATCTGAAGAAACCATAAAAGAAGTTGAGCTTAGCAGGCAACTCAAAGTAAAAGGGATCAATGATCCTGTTGAGGAAACAATTTACAGACAACAGAACTCCAAAATTCAACGGATGATGCGGAAAGACAAGGAAAAGTTGATATAAGAACACTGCCAAAGGATTGAAGTAAATTCCATTAACAACTCTACAAAAGAAATGTACACTAGTGTGAAAAACATTACCAAGAAATTCAAACCATCTGTTGACACCATCAAAGATGAAGATGACCTAATCCTTTGTGACAGAGAGGAAGTCAAAGACAGATTGAAAGAATACTGCACAAATCTCTACAAAAGAAATGAATCCCTTGTAACACCAGTCCCATACAGGCAAGTGTCTTCAGAACAAGAACTACCTCCTCTGATTGATGAGATTAGAGAAGCTATCAAAGAACTCAAACTTGGAAAGAGTCCAGGAAACGATCAGGTCACAGCCGAAATGATAAAGAATGGAGGTGAGAACGTCGAGATATTCTACCACAGGCTCTGCAAAAAAATCTGGATCGAAAACAAATGGCCAGACGATTGGGGGCAGTCAGTCTTTGTCCCCATCCCAAAGAAAGGTGACACCCTCAAATGCAGCAATAATAGTCACAGTAATTAGTCATAGTAGCAAAATTCTTTTGAAAATCATGGCTAAGAGAATGGCAAACAAACTGAACGAAGAAATCGCTGACGAACAAGCAGGATTCCGTCCTGGGAAAGGCACCAGAGACCAAATCATGAATCTCAAGATGATCCTTGAAAAAAAAACAGAGAACGAGGAATCGACGTATTCCTTTGTTTTATTGACGACACTAAAGCCTTTGATACAGTTGCACATGACATCTTATGGAACGACATGTACTGTATGGGTTTTCCACCTCATGTCATCTCACTTCTGAAAGCACTGTACAATCAACAGAAAGCAGCAGTGCGAACATCTTATGGCCTAATAGATTGGTTTAACATCGGACAAGGTGTCAGACATGGATGCATTGTTTCTCCCCACCTCTTTAACATCTACTCGGACACCATAATGAGAAATGCGCTTGAAGACTACGAAGGAGGCCTAACTGTTGGAGGACAAAAGATCACTAATCGCAGATATGCCGACGATGTGGTTTTAATCGCTGGAAGTATGGGGTACCTCCAAACATTAGTATCAAAAGTAAAAGCTGAGAGTGAAAAAGTGGGACTGTACCTAAATGCTAAGAAAACAAAGGTCATGGTGTGTCAAAAAGCCCCGTCTGATCAAGAAATCCTACTTGACGGAGTTGCCCTAGATAATGTCACGGAATTTATTTACCTTTGAGCAACTTTCACCAATAATGGAGACGACTCCCAAGAGATCAAAAGAAGAATTGGTATTACAAAGAATGCAACCATCGCACTAAGCAATGTGTGGAAAGACAGACATATCACTCTAAACCAGTGGTTCTTAACCTTTTTCAGTGCCCGTACCCCTTGATATGTCAGAAAATTTTCTCGTACCCCCATCCAATGTAAATACAATACAAATACTATATATGAAAAGGATTAGTGATACAAACCTTGCTGAGAAATTATTAGATCTTCAATTACAGAAGAAAGGTACTTTTTTTTTATTTCAAATGAAAAGTGTCAATTAGTAGGATACAATGAATAATAATGAGTTTTACTACATAGTGCACACCAACACATTTTTAGTGGCTCTTTTGTTGTTGTTTCTCATTAATGATATTGTTCAAACGAGGTTCTTTCTTTGAAAGTGCCAGACGCATGTCATCACTTGCATCCAAACGGTTTCTGGCTTTTGTTTTGATGTGTAGGAGTGTTGAAAAACCTGCCTCACATAAGTATGTAGTTGCAAATGGCACGAGGACCTCCAAAGCTCTCCTTGCTAACTGTGGGAATGCTTGGAGCTGTGCAAACCAAAACATATCCAGTTGGATTTTTTCAAACTCCATTCGGATTCTGTCATTGGTCTGCAACTCCACAAGATTATCTTTCATGATATTATTATCATCCATGGAATCAAGGTTGAAAAGAAATGGATCCTGTATCCATCTTTGTGCCACAGAACCTTCTTCAAGGTGAAAATACCCTCGGAAGGACTGAATCAGTTCTTAAAAATGTTCTTTTATTTCACTCAGGATGGGCAGCTCTTCTTCAGCACTAGCAGCCTCATCAAGAGAAGGGAACTTTGCAAAATTTCCACTTTCAATGCGCTTTATCCACATTGGAAGTTTCTTGGTGAGGGCAGATAACTTTTCTCTGACAGTTATCATATTCATCGCTGTACCTTGCATAGAGACATTCAGTTCATTGAGGTGCATGAATACATCTGCCAGATATGCCAGAGACAAAATGAACTCCCTGTTTTCAAAATGGTCAGCAATTTCACTGCCTTGATTTCTAAGAAATTGCATAATTTCTTCATGAAGGTCAAATACACGTGTAAGTACCCTGCCACGGGAAAGCCACCTCAATTTCTTCACAAAAAGATACAAAAAGACGGTGATTCACTGCCCGTCCTCTGATGAAATTTACAGCACGCACAACAGCTGATAAAACAGTCTTCAATTTTCCTGGCAGCGTCTTTGTAGCAAGTGCATGACGATGCAACACACACTTGAGTGACAGTTACATGGGAACCTCTTTTTTCACTAGGGTAGCAAAGCCTGATTTATTTCCAAGCATGACAGGGGCTCCATCAGTGCAAATTGAACCACACATGTTGAGAGTCATTTCATGTTCCAAGAAGAACTCTTTCACAAGACTGAAAACATCAGTTGCTTTTGCAGTAGTTTTCAGAGGTTTACAAAATAAGAATTTTTCCACCACTTCTTTCTCCTTCACATACCGAACAAATCCCATCAACTGGCTGCAAAAACTAACGTCAGTTGACTCGTCCAGCTGAATACTCACTGACAGGACTAGCTTTCAGGTCTGTTATCACCTGCTGCAAGACATCATGACTCATATCAGGAATCCTTGAATGAATAATGTAATTTGACAGAGGTATCTGTTTAAGCTTCTTTTCAGCTTCTGTCCCTAACACTATTTTTGCCATTTCTAATGCACAAGGTTTAAGAAGCTCCTCTGCGATAGTGTGAGCTTTTTTCTTCTTTGCACACAAAAGGGTAACTTCATAAGATGCTTGCAACAAAGGTTTCTCAACTGGCACAAAACCTAGCTTTGACAGGGTACCACTACGATCAAATCGTTCCCGCTTGATCTTCAAGCTGTTTAAGTCATGCCCAGCATCTGTGCCTCCATGCCGATTGTTGAAGTGTTCACTGAGTCTTGATGGTTGGAGATTTGCACTTGCAAAGA
>NC_090756.1:54691329-54693829 GCF_036898095.1 Palaemon carinicauda
CTTAAATAGGGCTATCTGGGAAGACGACAAATTATGTAGTAGTAGTAGTAGTAGTAGTAGTAGTAGTAGTAGTAGTAGTAGTAGTAGTAGTAGTAGTAGTAGTAGTAGTAGTAAAAGCTTTCAGCGCTTCTTTTTATTTTTTTTCCTTTTACAGTCTCATCGAGAAGAAGAAAAAGTTAATAGGTTTCAGAAGGACTTATTAATAAGACATTGTCTGTATAATTGCTAATGCATTTTCTTATAACAGAAACATAACTACAAATGTTTGTTAAAGGTATTAAATGTGAAGATTTAAAGGTGTAAAAGTCTACCTGCAGAGTCATGAACAGGTATTGATCTGCCCTCATTGGTCCAAGCTTGATGAGTTTGGGCTCATTCCCACTGTCTCTTGCTTCTGCCACTCATTAGTGACCCTTAAAATTTTTAAATGAAGGTAAATATAATAAAGTGAAACTAGAATAAACTTTATCATTAGTATTAGTTGGTTTAAAAGATAGTTTATTTTATTGCTATATGAAATTTACATAATAAAATATACTGGATATAGAAAAAAAATGCTTTCGAGTTAAACGAGGTGAAATCACCCTCAAAAGGTAGTTCATTCAAAACCTAAAAGAATTTTTTTTATTAATAGCCTATATGAAGTGTATGTAATAAAATACAGCATGGATATAAAAACCAGGTAGACAGCCTTCACTGATGAATAGGCCTCCCCATCTGCTACACCAATGTAGGCAAGGGTCTTCCAAATCTTCCAGTGCCTTGTGGAGCCCAGCTGAACGTTTGGTGAAGTAATCTCTCTTGGGGAGTGCGAAGAGCATTCCTAAACCATCTCCATCTACCTCTCATCATGATCTCATCAACATATGGCACTCGAGTAATCTCTCTTATAGTTTCATTTCTTATCGTATCTTGCCATTTATCTCCCAATAACCTTCTGAGAGCTTTATTCTCCAATCTACTAAATCTATTGAATATTGTTTCCTTGTCATACCATGACTCATGTCCATAGAGTAATACTGATCTCAGCAAACTGATATATAGACTGATTTTTATATGCAGTTTTAAGCAATTGGATATCTAAATGTCTGATTTGCTTTTTTCAATCTTTCACTATACTCTAATTCTGAAGACTCTCTATAAAAAAAATCATAATTTCTAAATACTTAAATGGTTCTACCTCATTAATCCTTTCTCCTTCCAATGATGTTTCATCTTCCATTGCATACTCCATTCTCATCATCTCTGTCTCTCTTCTAGTTATCCTCAGTCCAACCTCGTGTAATATTTCATACAATATGGTAAGCAAGTATTAAAAATCCTGTGGTATTCTGCTAACAAGAACAGCATCCTCCGTATACTCTAGGTCTGCTAAATTCCTATCACCAATCCAGTCCAATCCTTCTCCACCATCTCTAACTGTTTTACGCATTACAAAGTCCACGTGGAGTATATATAATATAGGTGACAACAAATTCCCTAGAAGTACTCCGCTTTTCACTGGAAACTCACTGGATAAGACTCTATTAACATTAACTCTGCACTTGCTATCCTCATGAACCGACTTAATCAAATTTATATATTTAAGAGGGATTCCATAATAACATATGACTCTCCAAAAGTTTTTATTGGCTGGTGCACACTATCCTAGGCTTTTTCATAGCCCACAAATACCATCAAAGGGGATTTCTATATTCTACTCATTGCTCTACAACATGTTTCAAAATGAAAATTTGGTCAGTGCAAATTCTACCTTTTCTAAATTCTGCTTGCTTATCTCTCAGCTTCTCAGCAATCTTTCTCTCCATTCCCTTAGGAATAAACATAGTATATGTATAACATAACGTAAGTGTTATGCTTCTGTATAAATTATTGTTTTTTTATAGCATTCAGTCAGGTCTCTTTTTTTTTGGCTTTTTCACCAACACTCCTAATTTTCCTTCATCAGATTTTACCTCTTCATGCCACATTCTACAAAATGGGAGTCACTCCATTCTCGGCCTGTATCATCTCGGTAGTTATTCCACACACACACACACACACACACACACACACACACACATATATATATATATATATATATATATATATATATATATATATATATATATATATATATATATATATATATATATATATATATATGAATATATATATATATATATATATATATATATATATATATATATATATATATATATATATATATATATATATATATATATATATATATATATATATATATATATCCTAATAGTCTTGGCTTATATATTATTTTCGTTATTTCAGTTTTATCAGAGTGTCTCGAACCTAGGATATCAAATTAATGATAGCTATCGCTCATTAGACTGGTGCTTTAAACTTTAATTCCTATTCGGAAATCAGTGCTACATATTATTAATAATTCTTATTTGTGATAATTGTTGCCTTTAGGGATTTCTGGCATTAAGTGGTAACGAGTATATGCAACTTTAGAATATTATTGTTGCG
The DNA here is from genome assembly GCF_036898095.1 of Palaemon carinicauda. NCBI lineage: Eukaryota > Metazoa > Arthropoda > Malacostraca > Decapoda > Palaemonidae > Palaemon > Palaemon carinicauda. Next base: position 54,693,820 of record NC_090756.1, read on the forward strand.
TCCATGTTTG
>NC_090756.1:54708829-54716329 GCF_036898095.1 Palaemon carinicauda
TGCCTTAGTAAATAGATAGATAGATTATTATTATTATTATTATTATTATTATTATTATTATTATTATCATTTGGGTAGTAGACCATCTTTCAGGCGAGTTTTGTTGAAAATGATATTTATTATTATTATTATTATTATTATTATTATTATTATTATTATTATTATTATTATTATTGTTGTTGTATGAAAATAGAACAGAGGTGAAAAATTCATCTATTACGTCCTCTTACCATTGCATCATTATACCCAACACCATCAAAGTGGTCTGGAAGACGCATTTGGCAATGATGTCTCAAAAAAGTATACAAGGTGAACGCTCGTTCAGGCGTCGCCAGCTTATATTGCTTCTCATCTATAACTCGCTATCAATCCTTTGCTCAATGGATTGAACGTATCTGCATTGAAAGGACATTGCTAGAATCCCTATGCGATATGCGAGTTATACGTTGTTCCATTTTGGATGGATGTGAATGCAGATAATAACGATTTATGTATATAGGTAAATTCATAGCGACCAAAATAAATGGTTCTTATAGCATTTGGTGTATGAAATAAGCTGATAAATTGGCATATCAATAATAATAATAATAATAATAATAATAATAATAATAATAATAATAATAATAATAATAATAAGAATAATAATGATAATAATAATAATAATAATAATAACAAGTGAGCAAGTCCTGAACGCGGACATGGTCCTCGTAGAGGACATACCTCCGCCAAGGTGACCTAGAGCGCCATATGTCCTAGAATCATGAATTGATGTGACTTCGACCTTCACATGACCTTGACCTTCACGTGACCTTCAAGTGACCTTGACCTTCACGTGACCTTGACCTTCACATGACCTTGGCTTCAAGTGACCTTGATCTTCAAATGTACTTGACCTTCACGTGACCTTGACCTTCAGGTGACCTTGACCTTCACGTGACCTTGACCTTCACGTGACCTTGACCTTCAAGTGACCTGCTTGACTTTTGACCTTCAAGTGATCTTTGTTCATTTGCCACTGATACTTAATATGACATTGATATAATGCACCAATATGACCTTGACCTTTGACCTTTATAAATTTGAACATCACCCATGGGTTGCGCCTGGACTAGGACTTCCCTGTTGGCTTATGCAAAAGTCAGTGCTTTATTTCTGTCTCTTGATATGGCCACTTATGTCATAGTGACACCAGTGACCCCTGTGACCTTGACCTTGGGGTGACCTTGACCAAAATTTAATCAGTTCTTCCATACACATTGGGGAACTACTTGGCCAAGTTTGAAGTGATTCCGTGTAGAAATGTGGCCTCTACGTTGTCCACAGACAGACAGACAAACAGAGAAACAAACAAACCGAACCGAAAACATACCCTCCTGGCGGAGGTAATAATAATAATAATAATAATATGATGATGATGATGATGATGATGATGATGATTAAGAAGAAAACAAGGGCTTATGCATATGAAAAATAAAATGAAATGTCTTCCGTATTATTATTATTATTATTATTATTATTATTATTATCATTATTATTATTATTATTATCATTATTATTATTATTATTATTAATACTAGCTAACCTTCATCCATAGTTAGAAAAGCAGGATATTATAATCCCAAGCTCTCTAAAAGGAAATAATGTTCAGCGAGGAGAGGACTTATATATATATATATATATATATATATATATATATATATATATATATATATATATATATATATATATATATATATATATATATATATATATATCATCCTCTTCTCCTACACCTCAAAGAGCCTCGGTTAGATTTCGTCAGTCGTCTCTATCTTTCGCTTTTAATTCAATGCTTCAAAATTCATTATCTCCTACTTCGCGCTTCATAGTCCCCAGCCATGTAGCCCTGAGTCCTGCAACTTTTCTACTGCATTGTGGAGCCCAGCTGAATGTTTGGTAAACTAATCATTCTTTGGGAGTGCAAAGAGCATGCCCAAACCGTCTCTATCTACCACTTATCGTGATCACATCCGCATATAGCACTCGAGTAATCTCTCTTATAGTTTCATTAGAAAATCCTTCCCTGTCATTTAGCTCCCAATATCTTTCTTGGGGCTTTGTTCTCTGATCTACTAAATCTATTGGAGATTGTTTCATTGTCATACCATTACTCATGTCCATAGAGTAATACCTATCACACTAAACTTATATATAGTCTGATTTTTATGTGTAATTTCAGACAATTCGATTCCAAATTTTACTCAACTTAGCCATGGTCTGATTTGTTTTTTTTCAATCTTTCATAAAACTCATATTTTGAAGAATATTTATTAGAGATTATCGTTACTAAATACTTAAATGATTCTACTTCATTAATCATTCCTCCTAATGATATTTCATCTTCCATTGCATACTCCATTCTCATCATCTCTATATATCTTCTTTTTATTCACAGCCTAAACTCATGTGATATTTCATGCATTCTGGTAAGCAAGCATCTCCAATTCTGTGGTGTTTTGATAATATGAGCAGCAACATCAGAATACTAAAGGTCTGCAAAATTCCTATCACTAATCCAGTCAAATCTTTTTCCACCATATTTTGCTTGTTCTACGCATTACAGAATCCAAGAGGAGGATTAACAACATAGGTGACATCACATTCCCTTGGGGTACTTCGCTGTTCACTGGGAAGTCATTTGATAAGAGTTCATTAACATTAACATTGCACTTACTATGCTCATTACAGACTTGAACAAATCCACATATTTAAAAGAAATTCCATAATAATACAGAACTTTTCACAAAATTTGCCGGTGCACAATATGAAAGGCTTCTTCATACCGACAAATGCCATCATGTATATATGTATATATATATATATATATATATATATATATATATATATATATATATATATATATATATATATATATATATATATATATATATATATATATATATATATGTACCTATATATATTGTATATATATATATATATATATATATATATATATATATATATATATATATATATATATATATATATATATATATATATATATATATATATATATATATATATATATAACTGAGATTACTGTCCTACATCACGACATATTATTTTTCGACCCTCTCCCAAATTTGAACTTTCATTTAGTACTTTCAAAGAAAGTTGAATTCCTTCCACGTCCCACCATAACTATTAATCCCTAGAAGTTTCACTGCTCTATGAGTAAAATTGTGGTAGTAAGTTGTTCACAAACAAACAAACATACAAACGGACACACAAAAAAGTAGCAGAAACAACATAACCTCCTTCCTGCTTCGTTGTGGGAGGTAAAAAAAAATTATTTATAAGTGTTTCCGTACACAAAGTCAGTACCAGAGTTTGTGTTAAGTATGGCATTGTTAGGCAAAATTGGTATTCGAATTTATAACTTATCAAATTCTCCAGCTTTTAAGAGAATGGTAATTATCACGATCAATGGAGAAGCTATTTATGAGCATATTATTATTATTATTATTATTATTATTATTATTATTATTATTATTATTATAACCTAAGCTACATCCTTAGTAGGGAACATAGGGTGCTATAAGCCCAAGGGCTTCGACAGGGAAAAGGAGCCAAGTGAGGAAACGAAATAAGGAAACAGATAGAATAGCGTGCTTTGTTATACTCCCAAACAATAATCCCAATGCATACCATCCCAATGGGACATATTGCAACAAATGGAAGTAATGGAAGAGGGATAATATCACCATAACCCGTTTTTCAAAGGCTTGTTTACTTATAAAAATTACTATGTTCATTAAAATTCAAATGCTTAGATGAATAATGAGATAATATGAAAAGTATAATATGGACTATTGTAAAAAAAAACAAAAAATAAAATAAAAAAATAAAGCATGGACTGTTTTTACAAGTAAAGGCTTATATTGTAATGATTAACAATGCCAAAAGAATGCTTGCTTTAAATGTGAATTCTTATAATATACTGATTAATTAATCCAGTTAAGTTGATTATGAATATTTTATTACGATAATTTCAAATCAAACGTAATATAAATAAAGGAGTTAAACAGGGAAAAAATAACTATTTTATATAAAGAAGAGAAAAAAAATAATTTTCTTCAAATTATATTAGTAAAAAAAAATCTTTGTCCAAAAGGTTATTTTTCCAGGAAAGTGTAAGACCCGTGAGTTTGAATAACAAGACGTCATTTTTCCCGATAATTAAAATTACTTCTCTGCTCCTGAATATGTTACATTCGCTGTAAGAGTTGTGGAAAGGAAAGAAGGATCTCATGAATATGCAGAGACTAGGATTCTCCGGGGATCGCTCAGAGTTCCTCTTAAAATTTAATGTAATTTCCTTCGTAGTTAAAATAATTTGTAGAGAGACAGAGAGACAGAGAGACAGAGAGAGAGTTGGGTAGGCTAAAAGAGATTGGCAGGTAGATCATAGATAGATAACTAGTTAAAAAAAGACTTATTCAAACTTAAGGGGGACATCTTGTGATGATTGTCGGGGTGTGTGTTCTGTGGAGCTCCTCTAATCAAATTAAGACTATAAAAAGAGCAATCTAGTTTAAACTTGAACTGTCTTTTTAATATATCTCCAAGACTGTGATAGTCTATGGCAAACGTTCCTTCCTGGCGATTTGCTTATCTGATGCTCGATACCATCTCAAGAATCATAGGTTCTTGTAGCGTCTGCAACCTCACCATCCTTTTGAGCTAAGGATATAGGGTTTGGTGGAGCTTATCGCTGTACCTGCTGATTTATCAGCAACCATTACCTGGCCCTCTTTGGACCCATCTTAGGTGGAGAGGGGGCTTAGGTACTGATCTTATGAATATATGGTTAGTCTCTTGGGCATTGTATTGTAAGCTTTTGTCACTGTCTTTTGCCTTTGCCATTCATGAGCAGCCTTTAAACCTTAAACTGGGTAAAACTGTACCTATCAATACTCAAAATCTGTATTTTAGCTGACGTTTCTTCAAAGTGAATCTTTGATGTATATGTAACATTTTATAATACATACATATACCAAAGGCTCTTCCCCCAATTTTGGGGGGTAGCCGACATCAACAAAGAAACAAAACAAAAAGGGGACCTCTACTCTCCACGTTCCTCCAGCCTAACCAGGGACTCAGCCGAGTTCAGCTGGTACTCCTAGGGTGCCACAGCCCAACCTTCCACATTATCCACCACAGATGAAGCTTCATAATGCTGAATCCCCTACTGCTGCTACCTCTGCGGTCATCTACGGCACCGGAGGAAGCAGCAGGGCCTACCGGAACTGCGTCACAATCGCTCGCCATTCATTCCTATTTCTAGCAAGCTCTCTTGCCTCTCTCAAATCTATCCTCCTATCACCCAGAGCTTTCTTCACACCATCCATCCACCTAAACCTTGGCCTTCGTCTTGTACTTCTCCCATCAACTCTTGCATTCATCACCTTCTTTAGCAGACAGCCATTATCCATTCTCTCAACATGGCCAAACCACCTCAACACATTCATATCTACTCTAGCCGCTAACTCATTTCTTACACTCGTTTTCATCCTCACCGCTTCGTTCCTAACCCTATCTACTCGAGATACACCAGCCAAACTCCTTAAACACTTCATCTCAAACAAATTCAATTTCTGTCTCTCCATCACCTTCATTCCCCACAACTCCGATCCATACATCACAGTTGGTACAATCACTTTCTCATATAGAACTTTCTTTACATTCATGCCCAACCCTCTATTTTTTTACTACTCCCTTAACTGCCCCCAACACTTTGCAACCTTCATTCACTCTCTGACGTACATCTGCTTCCACTCCACCATTTGCTGCAACAACAGACCCCAAGTACTTAAACTGATCCACCTCCTCAAGAAACTCTCCATTCAACATGACATTCAACCTTGCACCACCTTCCCTTCTCGTACATCTCATAACCTTACTCTTACCCATATTAACTCTCAACTTCCTTTTCTCACACACCCTTCCAAATTCTGTCACTAGTCGGTCAAGCTTCTCTTCTGTGTCTGCTACCAGTACAGTATCATCCGCAAACAACAACTGATTTTCCTCTCGTTCATGATCATTCTCGTCTACCAGTTTTAATCCTCGTCCAAGCACTCGAGCATTCACCTCTCTCACCACTCCATACATGTTAAACAATCACGGCGACATCACACATCCCAGTCTCAGCCCCACTCTCACCGGAAAGTAATCGCTCACTTCATTTCCTATTCTAACACTTGCTTTACTACCTTTGTAGAAACTTTTCACTGCTTGCAACAACCTTCCACTAACTTCATATAACCTCATCACATTCCACATTGCTTCCCTATCAACTCTATCATATGCTTTCTCCAGATCCATAATTGCAACATACACCTCCTTACCTTTTGCTAAATATTTCTTGCATATCTGCCTAACTGTAAAAATCTGATTCATACAACCCCCAATTTTCTAAAACCACCTTGTACTTCCAAGATTGCATTCTCTGTTTTATCCTTAATACTATGAATCATTACTCTACCATACACTTTTCCAACTACACTCAACAAACTAATACCTCTTGAATTACAACTTTCATGCACATCTCCCTTACCCTTATATAGTGGTACAATACATGCACAAACCCAATCTACTGGTACCATTGACAACACAAAACACATATTAAACAATCTCACCAACCATTCAAGTATAGTCACACCCCCTTCCTTCAACATCTTAGCTTTCACACCATCCATACCAGATGCTTTTCCTACTCTCGTTTCATCTAGTGCTCTCCTCACTTCCTTTATTGTAGTCTCTCTCTCATTTTCATCTCCATCACTGGCACCTCAACACCTGGAACTGCAATTACATCTGCCTCCCTATTATCCTCAACATTCAGCAAACTTTCAAAATATTCTGCCTACCTTTTCCTTGGCTCCTCTCCTTTTAACAACCTTCCATTTCCATCTTTCACTGTCTCTTACATTCTTGAGCCAGCCTTCCTTACTCTCTTCACTTCCTTCCAAAACTTCTTATTATTCTCTTCATATGACTGACCCAGTCCCTGACCCCACCTCAGGTCAGCTGCCCTCTTTGCCTCACGTACCTTGCGCTTTACTTCTACATTTTTCTCTCTATATTTTTCATACTTCTCTATACTATAACTCTGCAGCCATTCTTCAAAAGCCCTATTTTTCTCTTCCACTTTTACCTTCACTCCTTCATTCCACCATTCACTGACTTTCCTCATGCTGCCTCCAACAACCTTCTTACCACATACATCACTTGCAATCCCAACAAAATTTTCTTTTGCTAACTTCCACTCCTACTCTAAATTACCAGTTTCTCTTACTCTCACCTCGTCATATGCCATTTTCAACCTTTCCTGATATTTACTTTTTACCCCCGGTTTCATTAGCTCCTCAACCCTCACTAGTTCCCTTTTACATCCACCTACTCTATTCCCCCACTCTTTTGCTACAACTAATTTTCCTTCCACCAAAAAATGATCAG
>NC_090756.1:54728829-54736329 GCF_036898095.1 Palaemon carinicauda
ACCCTGTTCGTCGCAGATTTATAACAGAAGGTTAAAGAATTCTACCTGCTGCTACCACATACTTCTAGAGTTGCTCCACTTGCTTCGAATAGTGCATAAAGAACACCTTCTATAACTACCAGCAGGTGTACGAATGAAGATGTTCAAAGTCCATTTAATTAAAGAAATTTTATGAAAGAAGCAACTCTTCTCGGAACATGACTAGCGGGTGTACAGTCAGGATCCATTTTCCAAATAACACGTGTGAGCTTTGCCCTTAGTTATAGAAAATTTTGAACCCAGGGTTTCTCCTTTGAACAGCTGTCCTCCCTTAAAGTCTGAATTTCTATAAAGATAGACCTTTAGTCACTCCACTGGACATAAAGATGCATCTTCCTTCAGAGGGCAGATTCTCTAGGGACCCGACCTGTTGGTGGGTAGCTTGTTCTTAATAAGAAACGTTGGGTCTGGAAATAGATTCAGTTCTCCCTCCAAGAACTAGACGTGGCCTTCCTCTCTAGAGGGAACCACCATTTCACCTACTCTGGTCCCCTAAGCAAGTACAATCAGAAATATGACTTTTACTTCAAAACCTGACAAACCTTGCTGATGATGGAGAGTGAATAATGATGAATAGGAATCTGTCGATATTTCTTTTGGTTTCTTTGCCTTGACAGAGGATATCCGTTTCTTCCCTGAAGCCTAATAATGTCTTCTGGTTCCCTTCAAAAGTCTAAACTGACTTTTCATACCGAATCTTTTCCCTCCTTACTAAGGAGTGGAAATCATGAGATGTAGGTTCCTGGTTTTCTGTGATGAAGCGAAGACAGCCGACTTCTGTACCCCCCTGAGACAGGGATGGATCCGGTAGCGGTACGAATTTTAGTCGTAGTTCCAATGCCAGAGGGAACCACATGCTATTTGGCCGCTTGTGGGCCACTATTGCCACCTTCCCTTTGAAGGATCTCAGTTTGTCAAGGACCTTCAAAAAGAGGTTGTGCGGAGGGAACAGATAAATACTGGACAATCTGTTCCAGTTTAGGGACATAGCGTCCACGGCCTCCGCTAGCGGATCCTCAGATGAGCAGACAGAACGATCTATTTTCTTGTTGTCTTTACTCGCAAAGAGATCTATCTGTGTCTAGGGACCATTATGACTCTATTGGTGTGAACCTGGATAGAACGTTTGATGTCACATTGTGGAACCCTTGAATGTGAACTGCTAACAGGTACCCTTTCTTCCTTTCTGCCAAATGGAATATGGCCAACATTACTTGGTTGATTTGAGGTGACCTCGACCCTTGTCGATTCAGACATCTCACTATCACCTCGCTGTCTAGAACCAGACTTATGTGGGCCGAGTGGTGAGCAGATACTTTTTTTAGTGTCAGAAGTACTGCCCTGGCTTCTAGAAAGAGTATTTGAAATGACTTGAAAAGATTGGACCAAGCTCCTTGGACTCTCTACTGATGAGAGTGACCTCCCCAGCGTTCCTTTGAAGCGTCTGTGTGGTTAGTTTCTGACGGGGGAGGAAGTTGAAGAAGTATTGATTTCTTCAATTACTTGGCATTGGACCACAGCTTGAGAAGAGTTCGCAGTCGAGTCGGTAGAGGTTTTATTAGATCTCTTCGCGTATTCCATACGTATTTTCTCCAGACTCCTGTTGCATCCTTTAGCTGTGCTCTTAGCACTGGATTTGTTATTGAAGCAAACTGTAGAGAGCCCAGCACTCTCTCCTGTTTGCAGCTTGATATCCGTTTGAATTTCAATAGTCTCTTCGCAGATCCTGCTATCTCTCTCCTCTTCTTCCCAGGAATGGAAATTTGATGTGACTCCAAATTCCAGTGGATTTCCAACCACTGAAATTTTTGAGCTAGAGAAAGTCGAGACTTTTTTATGTTGATCTTGAATCCCAGATGTTCCTGGAACTGGATCAGTATCTTAGAAGCTTTCATGCATTTTGTACTGGATGCTGCCCACACCAACCAGTCATCCAAGTAGGCTGATACTTGGACTCCCTTTAGGCGTAATTGATGGACGACTGCGTTTGCGAGCTTCGTGAAAATCATTGGGGGTATGTTTAGCCCGAAAGGCATGGCTCTGAAGGCGTAGAGTTTTCTATATAACTTGAAGCCTATGTAGGAGGAGAGGTGACGATTAATTGAAACGTGCCAATAAGTGTCAGACAAGTCTATAGAGACAGTAAATGCCCTTTTGGGCAGTAGCGTTCTTATATGTTGAAGTGTGAGCATTTTGAACTTGTAGTTCACTATGAACTTGTTGAGTGGCGACAAGACTAGAATGACTCTGTTTTTCTGAGTCCTTCTTTGGAACACTAAACAGCCTTCCTTGGAATTTGATGGACTTAACTTTCCGGATTACTCTTTTGTCTAAGAGCTCTTGGACATATTCTTCCAGAACGGGGGTTGAGTGTTGGAGAATTGAGGAAATTGAGGTGGAGGACTGCTCCAGCTCAAACCTAGTCCATTCTTTATTAGGCTGTGGGGCCAAGGATCGAAGGTCCAGCGATCCCTAAATAGCTGTAATCTTCCTCCTACTGGAAGCATCTAACTTCTGCTGTTTTAGAACTGAGGCTTTTCCTTCTTGACCGCGTCCTTCCCTGGATCCCCTTCCCCTTGAAGGTCGTCTGGAAAAACCTATGGCTGTTCCTCTAGGCCTCGAACGAAAGGAAGAAATCTGCCTTTCGAAGGCTGTGTTAAAAACTGGCGAATGAGTCGCCACTTGTTTAGGTACCAGCTGGTACGGGGTTGGAGGTTGTGCCATTATCTGAGGCACCGCGGTGACAGGGAGTTGTTGTTGTTGTTGCTCTCAGAAGGGTTTAGCCCACCGAGAGGTTGGCTTAGGCGTTTTTGTCTTCTTCTTGGGTTGGGGACCCTCATCCGGAGAAGACTTTCTCTTAAGATCTAAGCCCCACTTTTTGAGAAGGTTCCTATTCTCTGCGGCGGCCTTGTCTACTACCTCTTTAACCACTTCGTTGGGAAAGAGGTCTTTACCCCATATATGAGAGGAGATCAGGCGGACATAGCAGTCCGGGTAAGAATCTTTGTTGGGCCAAAATTCCACCTCTTCCAGGGGAATTGCTCCAAAATTTTCTGATATCATGATTTTCCCGATTGTTATTAGCATATGTTCAGCATACCTCCAAGGATTGGTATCCGAGCACAATGGAAGTTCCTTTACGTTGAGTTACTTCTAGGGCCCACGTGAAGCTGCAAGTCTACGTATCTCCAGTTTCATTGTAGCTTCCTTCTCATCATTCTTTCTTTGAATTTGTTGGATCATCTCAACAATAGAAGAAAGAGTCCTTCCCAGTTCATCTGGGATAGGAGACGATGTAGAGAGAACATGTTCTGGGTCCGGAACCGATTTAACCGACACCTCTTTGATTTCTTCCTCTTCTATTTGAGTGGCCTGGGACAGCTCCTCCTCCTGACCTTCTCCTAGAAGGTCTTTGTCTGTAGAGTCCGACACCTCCACCATCTTATCGTCCAATTGGATGTCTTCAAGGGCGGCCGAGACTTCAGAATCTACCGGAGTCTGGGCAGTTGGTATCTCCACCTGAGGCTGAGGAAGGACTGCATCAGCCGATGCTTTAGGGAAAAGGTAGGCCCTCATCTTCTAATTAGGAAGGTAGGAGCCTGAGGTGTTTTTTTTCTGAAAACCCCTGAGCCAGGTTCGTAACTTTTCCCTGGCAGCATCCCTTGACTCCATTGACTTAGGGTTGTCAAAAACCTCGGTAATCAGGTTTGAACATACTGTACAAACCTGAGGGTCCCAATACCAGAGATCACCTCTGGAGGCTGCGCATGCTGCGTGCCTCCTGCAAAACTGATGTCCAAGGAAGTTCTTACTGCGGACATTACAAAACACACTCCCACACTTCGGATGGTCCTCCTGTAAAGAGAAGAAAAATCCAAGAGTATCAAGTGAAGGCTTTTCACTTATATTAGAACATGTAGCTTACACAGTAACGCTATAAAAGAAAGAAGGAAAGACACATACTTGAATATCCTGTCCAGCCAATTGCTGTAACCTTCCAATATATTAAAACTAAGGTTAATTCTATTCTAGAATACCTTATATAATTTTCTAAACGGAAATTTAAGGTGTAGTTCACACCTTGAAATAAAGTTTTAATATACGGGAAAAATGAATAAAGAAAGAACTTACTTTCTATATATTATATGGTCTCAGCAAAAGGATGTACAAGATAACATTAAGTATGTTGGAAGAACTTTAGTGTTACCACAACTTCTGACCTGTAGTTTTATTAATGCAGTGTGTACTACACTACAAAAGTAGTAACTACTGTACATAGCATGCTGTTGTGCCGGCCGGCATTCACCCCTGTATAGTTCAAATATATACTACCTTTAAACTAATAGGCAGTAGGTCACTGGTTTGCAAATGTGTGTGATGGACTGCAATCATTGACCGTCGGCAGCTGGAAACACTAACACCAGGCTGCTGGCCGCTAATCGTAGTGGCCAGCAGATTTTGGGATGTGTTCCCACTGCCGGCAGGCAAAGGTAGCAATACCAATGCCTGCTGGCAGTGGCTAAGAACCAGAGAACCTACACCAACAGCCGACACACTAGTCAGAGAAACAGTATGGATGTAAGGTTATAAGGCGGCATTGCCAAACGAGCTTCCATCCAGAAAGAGTGAACATATGGACGGGGAGAATATAGCATTCAGGCTTCCAAGGAATCCATAGCCTGCCGGACTCTACCGGTGGACATGTAAGGGAGACCAAGGGAGGTCTGGGGTTCACTCTGGAAAAGAAATGGTCTCTGCCGGCTGACACGTAATTGCCAGCCGGCAGAGACCTGAGCCGGTCCTCCATCCTAACCTACACTAGATATGGAAGTAGGACTGCAGCCAAAGATGCAATAGTTAGGCCATCACTAAGAAAGAGAAAGTGGGAGGGGAAAGGGATAAGGGTCCTATAAACTTCGTTCTAGCAAGAGCCACACTCAGCAGTTAGGGAAGCTCATCCTAACCTAGAGTTGTCTATTAGGGAGGAAGACTGGCAATACTTGCTATCCTCCTCCCAACCAAAACAAAGTTAGGTGAAGTTATTTCATCAGGCAACGAAGAAAACCCATTCTCCAGCCTGAGAAAAACAACACAGGACAGTCTGCTAGACCACTAGAGGAAGGAATCATCTCACACAGAATCCTTCAGACATTGACTAGGGAAGCAAAGCCTCCCGTGTCCGCACCTAACCTAGCAAAGGAAACTCATTCTCTATGCTAGGAAGAAGCAGGCCACAGACTAGAAACGCTAGTGTTTTATCCAAATAAAAAAATCAGTCACTCTGGTTATCAGGTCAGGACAGACATATCCTAGTATAGTTATACCTGAATTATTATACAGATAGAACCGGTAGGATTAAGCCTAAGGCTTACTCAGAGGGAGAGAGAGATTGAGCTTAGTCTCCAGAGGAGAAAAGAACAATTGGGGATGTGCGAGAATATACTACAGTACCTTGGCTACTAGGCTAGGTGCGGTGAGAATCGATTATTTAAAACACCGAAACTCTCTTGTATACAATCTTGGAATGAAAATTCAACAATATCTTACATGTATACAATATTTGCCTATAGCTTCAATAACATAACACTCAGAAAACTTATATCATGCATGAAAGTACTAGGGCCAAACGCCTAAGCTACTAAGCCTCGCGAAGGGCGAGATCGGTTACCTAAATCGCTGAACTAAAAACTAACGGCATCATTTAAGCATTCCTAAATAGGTAATTTATTAAAGCATAAAAGACTAGGAAAGTCGATCTAGCTAACTAAATGACCCATATATAGCGAAAGACCGCATCCAGGATGCCTCCGGTAGGCAACAGCTCTTGTTTACGTTGATATCAGTTTTGATTTAATTAAAAACGACAAGAGCTTACATTTATAAAAAGGAAATATAATACTCAACTTTCCAGAGGCAGAAGAGGCCGGAGAAGGCATCATAATATTGAATTATATTCAGAATAAAAAGAGAACCAAAGGGAAAACACCGAGTAGTAGAACTACACAAAAAGGAATGAAGAGGGCGCTACCGCCTTCATCAAATACACACTGGAAACGGAATAGGCGAGATTCCTTATTAGAGGCTCTCTTTTCTTTCTCGTTTCAGATTCTTGTCACTGTAACCCCTCGAAGCGTTAAAACTGTTCGGGCCGGAGATAGCTATGTGACGTGTCAAGAATACGTCCTCAGATATTATGCAATATCCCTGTTAGACTTATTTAGGGATATTTTCTCCAGGAGTTAGAATTCTGGATACCTTAGGGTAAAATTCTTTGCGAATATCACTGTAGTGAAATATACCCTAAGAAGCTACCCTTTAGGAAATTCCATCAGGACGACATGGCCTGAGCATAAATATATATATATATATATATATATATATATATATATATATATATATATATATATATATATATATATATATATATATATATATATATATATATATATATATATATATATATATATATATATATATATATATATATATATATATATATATATATGTAGGTTCATCAACGCATCAGAATTTCAAACAGTCTTTGCAATATTAAACTATAAATTCAGAACAAGTCTTTCCACTACCTGTATCATGTAAAAACTGGATAATATACACTTTTCTTCCATGTTTAATCATCGTAATTTTTAACCATTAATTATATCTCTTATTCTTTTCAGTCTATCATCAGTTTTTACGTATCACACCTATTCCAAGATATTGGATTCACCCATTCTCATCAAACCCAATTTTAGTAACCTTACTACATTCCTCCTCTCTCTCTCTCTCTCTCTCTCTCTCTCTCTCTCTCTCTCTCTCTCTCTCTCTCTCTCTCTCTCTCTCTCTCTCTCTCTCTCTCTCTCTCTGTTAAATCAAATTTTATTATATGAATGTGAATATGCCAAATTTATTTGCTCAACATAAATACAAATACTCAATGCGCCTTAATATTGTTTCCAATCGATCTTCTATTTGCGAGAGCCGTTTTTAGATTCCGGATTCCAACCCATGTTACCAAAGGCCAATGGCTGATTATAGTATTTCACACGCTAGTGAGTATTTTCAATGAACCATGATCCAATGCTTGCTCTGAGCATTCTATTATGAATAGCTGTTAATTGACAGCTTTTGGTGAAATGTGTGATCACCATTTTACGTTCAATTTTGCTTCCGTTGCTGCTTTTTTTTTGTTTGTGAGCGATGAATCCAACACTAGGCTTACTTCATTGAGGGAAAAGAGAGAGAGAGAGAGAGAGAGAGAGAGAGAGAGAGAGAGAGAGAGAGAGAGAGAGAGAGAGAGAGAGAAAAATAGGACAATTAGCACAGGGCTAACATGATGGAAAGAAAAAACGGGAGATATTATAATACCCCCCTCTCTCTCTCTCTCTCTCTCTCTCTCTCTCTCTCTCTCTCTCTCTCTCTCTCTCTCTCTCTCTCTCTCTCTCTCTCTCATGAACTCGTGAC
>NC_090756.1:54746329-54748829 GCF_036898095.1 Palaemon carinicauda
GGTAAGGATATGGACTTTTTAGGGAGTCTAAAGTTCTACCTACTGAATTATTAGTAGCCTGGGTAGAGAGACGCCTTGCCCCCTAATCATATGTATATACGATCAGTCACTGAGGCATTATCCCGCTTGCTAGGTAGGGCAATGTCACTGTCCTTTTCTGCCATTCATGAGTGGCCTTCAAACCTTAACGGTTTATTTATTCTTTATTTAAAGATATTCATGAAATCATTTCTTAAAATATAAATAGAACGAAAAAGTCGAGAAAATTGAAATGAATCGATTTATGGGAAGAAACCTGGAGTGAGAGAAACATGATTGACCAAGAGTTCAGGATGATAGATGGAGGTAGGGGGGATTGGGGTTTGGTGGTTCAGGAGGTGAATAAGCATGATGTTAGTGTTATATTTATTGCTGTTTTCATGTATATTACAACAATTAATTGAAGGAATAAAAGATGTTGTGATTATAGTTTAATTGGTGAGTAAAAATACACACAAGTGTTGACAAGGAAGATCCAACAGTGTCAGTGTAGTATAGAAGAGAGAGAGAGAGAGAGAGAGAGAGAGAGAGAGAGAGAGAGAGAGAGAGAGAGAGAGAGAGAGAGAGAGAGATGCAAATTCCGACGAAGCCAATGTTGGTAATGGAGAAGTGTCGAGACAGCCGGATGGAAATCGCTGGAGTCTGCTTCATGGACAGAATCGTTAGCTTAGCCTTAACTGATGGCTGGATCTCGTTAGATGGGCAGTCGGAGGCCTATTCATCACTGAAGGCTGTCTACCCTGTTTTTTATATCTATAGTGTATTCTTTTTTATATAAATTTTATATATTATTAAAAATAGGTTTTTGTAGGTTTGGAATCAAGTAACTTTTTATAGGAATAGAAATAAAAAAAAAAAGTTTTCAATCAACTAATACTAATGATATAGTTTCAATTTCACTTCTTCATAATTTAGTTCATTTAAAGGTTTTAAAGGTCACTTATGAGTGGCAGAGGCAAGAGACAGTGGGAAAAATCACTTTAGTCCGTATATACAAATGATCAGTGCCCAAGGCCCGTCTTCAAGTTAGGCCCCAAGGGGGCCAGGCAATGACTGTTCATCTCAACAGGTAGACATATGATTAGTCTCGAGGACATTGTCTTCTCCCTTGACTCTGGCATTCATGAGAGTCCTTTAAACCTTTAAATTACATACCTTTAACAAATATTTTGATTTATATTTGGGTTTTAAGTAAATGCATTGGCAATTAGACAAACAATGTATTATTAAGAAGTCCTTCTAAATCTACTAACTTTTTCTTCTTCTCGATGAAACTGTACAAAAAAAAAGAAAAAAGCCATTCAGAAAAATTAATGAAGGCTTTTACTACTACTACTACTACTACTACTACTACTACTAATAATAATAATAATAATAATAATAGTAATAATAATAATACACAACTTGTCGTCATCCCAGAAATCCCTATTTTTAGGTGATCAGTAGCAACAATCCTATTAAATTTACCCATCCCGCTACTTTGGCTTTCAACCGTATAATACAGTTGCCTACCATAGAAACTAGTACCATCTTTCTGATGTTTGCAAAGATACATAAGCGAGTATCGGATGTTGAATCGTATTCATATGGGATTTTTTTTATTTTATATAAAAATGATAAGACGTTTTTAAAGTTACGATTTTGATGCTTCTTAGAGGTTTTTAAAGAGAAACTACATGTATAACAAGAAAAGATGAGAATATGCATGAAAGTACATTTCATCTAAATTTCAAAAGTTTAAACCTGCTGCTAATGTTTTTATGTTGAAGAGGCCGATATAAATATTTTTTTATAGTTTGTATATGAAAGATTCTAAGAATGTTCTATTCTAATTGTTCATTACTTCTCTTGTAGTTTATCTATTTCCTTGTACCCTTTCCTCACTTAGTTATTTTCCCTTTTGGAGCCCTTGGTCTTATAGCTTATAGCACTTTGTATCTCAGCTAGTAATAATAATAATAATAATAATAATAATAATAATAATAATAATAATAATAATAATAATAATAATAATAACAATGATGATGATGATGATGCTGATGATGATGATGATGATGATAACAAAATAAAATTGAAAGCTCCGTAATTGTGTATATGATCAACCAATCGAACAGCTGATATCTCGAAACAAGAGGAATTTCTGTTAGGATCAAATAACGCCTTGTGAGACGGATCACTAAATCATTTCAGCGCATAACTATGAAGAAAAGGTAGTTGAGAAAATTGGCAATGATCAAACAGAGAGAGAGAGAGAGAGAGAGAGAGAGAGAGAGAGAGAGAGAGAGAGAGAGAGAGAGAGAGAGAGAGGAAAACCTATGAATGCCCTCCCAGGTAGGAAAAGGAAGAATGGTCGGGATGAATAATGGCTGTTGTGCGTAAAGGGAAACCTGGTGGAAGTGACACTGAAGAATTAGATGGAGCCAATATTATTAGATATATTTGTGAAAGTGTTTTGATACGG
>NC_090756.1:54758829-54763829 GCF_036898095.1 Palaemon carinicauda
ATTTCTGGGATTTGGCCAGTTTTTAATCATCTTGCTGGTCAACTGCTGATTAGTTATGGTAGGAGATATTTGTCTGATCTCTCACAGCAAACCAATATGGTATGGATGTCCCTGACTAGTACAGCTCTGATAATCATGGCGATACACAAACCTTTCACCCCACGAAGGTATTCCCACTTTGAAAGGATAATCTGTATTTTAGTACTAGTAGAAAAAAAAAGAAGAAAAAAAATACGACTTTAGATGCCCATTGGAAGCGTCCTTGCCTGACGCTCACCGGAATGGTGTTCGAGTACCGCTCAAACTTGACATTTTTTATTAGTGTCTGAAACCTTACCATACTTGTAGGATAAGGATTGGTGCTTGGGGGAGTATATAAGTCTACCTGCCAAGTCATGAGCAGGCATTGCCTGGGCCTTCCTGGTCCTAGTTTCAAGAAGAGGGTCTTGGGTGCTGATCATATGTGTATGAATTTTCCTTTCTTTACGGTAATGCCCTGACCTTTGCATCTACAAATCATGAATGACCTTTAAACCTTTTAAAAATGCCTTCAAAACTTCTTATCATAAAGAACATCACAAAGTAGAGCACTGAAAATAGGGTAAACTTAAAATTATGATCGCAGTTATGAGATTGCAGAATCCCCCACAAACTGCTTTTGTCTATTCATCGCATGCAGTCTATCTATCGTAAAAGCAGGAGCCGTCAGATGTTCATGAAGCACCATCGGGAGAAGGCTTTAGCAGAGCAACCGTATCTTCTCTGTGAACAAATTTTAGGATTTTCTTTCTTCAAGCATAAAATACTGTCCTTATGGGGTCAATATTTGCCGTATATTGATATGTTAATCTGAATGCCAAATGAAGTCATTTGACTAAGAGAGTATCTAAGATTTTTACAGAATATTGATATAATTGCTAAATCAAGTGATTCAGCGAAAGGGTACCTAATATTTTTAGATCATGTTGATCTGAATACTAAATGAGTCATTTGACTACGGGAGTACCTAAGATTTTACGGTTTGTATGTTATTTATAGACTCTAAGAAAGTGTTAGTTTCTGACAAAACTTTAGCAGTAATGAAAATACTTCAAAGACAAGGAATAGAATAATTATATGTTAGAACACTTAAAGATACCTATGCAAGAAGTGATTTGGCTAAGAGAGTAACTAAGATTTTTATGGTATGTTGATCTGAATACTCAAGTTTGGAAAAAGTATGTTTGCGTATCTTATAAGAAAGTATCTACTGCTATGGTCTAAGATATATAATTTGCTTAAACAGGACTTAAAATTACAAGATGAATTTAGCAATGTGAATTAGGTGAGCCGTTCAAGATACGTTTGAAAAAAATTGACAAAAAATATGAGACTTCATTCAATTAGATTTTCAAACATGAAAAGAAGCGATGGAGTTAAGACAACGTCTCTCTCTCTCTCTCTCTCTCTCTCTCTCTCTCTCTCTCTCTCTCTCTCTCTCTCTCTTTTTTCCAAGCACCAAATCAAATACAACTAAACGGGAGGCTTGCTCATATAGATCTCAAAGAAGAAAACGATGAATTTTCTTATCACAGGAATATTAAAAATATTTCATTCATATTCTTATTTGATTAATGGAGTACGCCCAACGCCCCCAAACCACAGCAACCCCTCCCCTGACCCCCACCCCTTCATCAAATCATTTAATGCTTTTAGATTCAAGTTAAAGATTTATCAGATGATTTATTTTTAGCTCTTGGCATCCACATTTTTCATTAGTGATATTTCATCAAAATTTAATGACCAACAAAAAAAATAAATAAATAATAAAACACTGAACTTTTAACTAAACAATAACTATTGTCTTATGCTACTTTTCTTATGGTTGGAAGTTATGTTGCGTTTCATAACAACCTCTGTAAAAATCACATCAAGAGCATCAAGAGTAAGAAATAAATCTCTGATTATTATTTTTAGCATTTCAAATCCTCTTTGTTCAGAAAGTAAATCATTAATGTGATTTTCAAAGTCATAAAAAAACCAAGACTAAAAGCGCATCGGGGATATTAGATTATAATTCAGGTTTCTTGGGTTAGAGTTATCTTGCTTGAGGGTACAGTCAGGCATATTATACTCTCTATTTTAATAATATCCTTTCCTCACTGAGCCATTTTCCCTGTAAGCAATAACAGGCCCAATCTTAGGCGATGGAAAGAAAACAAAAAAAGAGTAACATCATCAGCATATGCAACGAACATCTTTTCTAGGCCAAATGAAATGAGATTAGGAAATGAGAATAACTTCTTATTTTTTCTCGAAACTTGAAAGGAATTTAATTGGCTACCTACAAGGCCTAACGCTTTCAGTGAGTCTTTTGAAGAGAAGAAAATACAGTAAAAACCCACCAAAAGGAAGTAGTATTAACGTGATTATATTTCTATATGGTAGACAAAAAATATACGTTTTTTTTTTTTTTCCAAAATGAAATGTAAAAGTAGGGGTTTTTAGCCTAAATATAAATAGAATGTAGAGGGAGGAGTGATTACACTGAGAAGAAAAGGATTTTGTAAGTTTTATTTAGTTTTTTAGGACGTAATTCGAAAACCATAGCAATATTATAAGAAATTATAATAATATTTTTATTTCATATTTGCTGTTCAAGGAAGTGTAATTTATATATTTTGAGATCTTGATAAATTGGTTACTGATAAAGAATTAGATGATTACGGAAACCTTAAGATTAGTTACAATTTATTTATAATTATTCAAATATATGTATTGTTAAAGAAAGTATAATTTTCATATCATGAGATGACGAGAAGCCAGTTAATGAAAGAGCATTGAAATTCGGAATTCAGAAGAGATAAAATAAGAAATTCTATAATTACTGTTATTTTTATATGGTGAACTAGAGAAGGCCTCAGTAGAGCGCAGACCTCCCGTGTGGCAGCTTATTTTTCGACCTTTTGGTCGACCTTTACCTATACTCAAATGAGAACCAAGTTTGAAGTCTCTGTGACAATGATGTCAAAAATTATAGCTGATTAGGTGGATTGAACATTTTGCTTGACCGTGACCTTGAACTTTGACCTTGACGTTCTTAAATTTTGATATTTTCAGCTTTTTACAGTTAATCATGGTAAAATTTCATGATTCTACGATTGAAATTGTGTCCAGAAAGCTGCTCACAAACCAAGTCACAGACACACAAAAAAATAAAAACATGGTTATTAAAAAGCATTAGGAAAATTTTAAATTCTACATATATGAATAAGGATATTATTTAATTCCTACTAAACTATTCAATAATCATATGCTCATGAAAAAACTGTAATTCATATATGAAAATATGCTCTTAGTGACAAAATTGGCTTTTGCAAGACTTAATAATGATTAAGACACAAAAAAAGTGTACATAAAAAACTAAATGTATAGTTGGAAGGCTATTTAATCAAACAGGCTGGCAGCTCACAGGACTTGAACTTCTTAAGTCTAGAAATCGGGGTATAATTGAAACCAAGAAATAGGTCTATAAAAGAGGGTCAGAAAAATGGAACTAGAATGAAGTGATCCGATTAATGAAAAAAGGAATTAGGAAATAAAATGAAAACAAAGACGATAATATAAAGAATTGCTTGAGACATGTACATTGGAAACCGTTGAAGTGACCATATTAAGGATAGAAAAAGAAATGACCGAAACGGTAGACATGCCTGAACAAAACCAGAGAATTGAAAGCAGAAGAAGTGACCGAGAATTGAATAGCGTGAATATTATACAGTAGTTCTTTCATAAAACATAGAATTGAATGACATGAATATTAAGATTCTTTCATGTGAGGAGTGTAAAAAATGACCGTAAGGGACTGTTTCGTTAATCTGCGTAGTTTTAAGAAAAAAGGGTTGAAGTGCCTAAAGGAAAACCCCAAGACAGGTGATGAGGGTGAGTTTCTGAAAGGAAGGGCTTAGCTTACTCAAGACATTTTTTATCGTTCTCTTCTTACTTATTCTGATGTTTTTAAACTTTCTTTTATTCCTTTGTTTTCGATTTTCCTTTATTTAACAAGTTAGGTTGCAAGTTACTTAGTAATAATAATAGTTATAATAATAATAATAATAATAATAATAATAATAATAATAATAATAATAATAATAATAATAATAATAATAATAATGATAATAATAATAATAAATGAGCTTGACTATAAAAAGAAAAGGAAATATTTGCATATATATATATATATATATATATAATATACATTTACATGATTATAACTCTTATATGATTATGAATATACTCGTACCCACGCACACACACATGTATATACATATATATATATATATATATATATACATATATATGTATATATACAGGTATATTAATATATATATATATATATATATATGTGTGTTTGTGTGTGTGTGTGTATGTATATTTATGTATATATATATATATATATATATGTATGTATATATATATATATATATATATGTATATAAATATATATATATATATATATATATATAAATATATATATAAATTCTTATGTACATATATATATATATATATATTTACATATAAATAAATAAATATATATATATATATATATATATATATATATAGATATTGGGAAGGGTTGAAGCTGTGTGTATGTTTGTGCATATATATTTCTATATTTAGCCTCCTATTTGAACGGGTTGCTTTCACTTGTTCTGTAATAATAATGAAAAGAAGAAGACGAACATAAAGCGTGGGAAGAATAAATATGTTATTATCTTTTACATAAGCTGAAATACAATAATCATACTTTCATATAATTCAGATAAATTTATACCATCAATTTGTTTGAAGCTGCGTTTTTTTTCTTTCTTTTTTCAATTATAGTTGCTATGTACTTCAGCTGGAAAATAAGAAAAAAATTCATGTAATTCAGATAAATCAACTTCATCAGTGCTTTCGAATTTGTGGTTATTTAATCTTATCTCTCCCAGAGAGAGAGAGAGGAGAGAGAGAGAGAGAGA
>NC_090756.1:54768829-54786329 GCF_036898095.1 Palaemon carinicauda
TCA
This sequence comes from Palaemon carinicauda, assembly GCF_036898095.1. Classification (NCBI taxonomy): domain Eukaryota; kingdom Metazoa; phylum Arthropoda; class Malacostraca; order Decapoda; family Palaemonidae; genus Palaemon; species Palaemon carinicauda. Next base: position 54,768,833 of record NC_090756.1, read on the forward strand.
TTACGTAAGCAATGTAGACACCTTTTGACAAAATTTTTCCCCGCCCATCCACCAGACACCCATTCACCTTCTTCCATCGGCTCCGAAACCCATAAGTCAAGAATGGCTAGCAGGATTTAGAATTGCCCCTGTGGTTGCAAAACTGCATTTGTCTTACGACTTGCAACTTTATACAGTCAAGAGAAAGCCCGTGGCCATATTTACTATAGCCTGAATAGGTAATTTTTCAGTTTCTAGTTTAAATCCAATGTTTATTGTCTGATTTGTATTTAGCGTAACATGATAATAATACTTGTAATGTCATTCAGGCTTTTGAACATTTCCATTAACTCTTCACTATGCCACCAAGAGAGAGAGAGAAAGAGAGAGATTGTATGTAAGCAGTGTTTATATAACTATTTTTGTTATAATAAGATTTTTGAGCTAAACTCTCCATCAGGCCAACGGATCATCCGATATAATTTTACTTCTTCTTCTTAGGTCGTACGACCGTTTTGGCTATGTTTTGGGCATGACTGCATTTTTTAAATAAATCATGAATAGTTTTAGGAGTTTTATTTGTACATCTAATGGGAATTTATAGAAGTAAAGTGAACATAATTCATTAATTACTACATGTAGCAAAACAAATAGTAGTAAAGATGATAATGCAATGAAGGAATGATACCATACTTTATCTTTAGCTTCAACATCGGCAATAACATACCCAGTTGCCATAATTTGTCAGGTTAAAGAAATAACCTATCATCTAATGTTAAACTTAATTTCTGAGGAGGCTTTGACAAAGACTTTATGAATGGCGGAACGATACATAAATGTGGGTGGGGGTATCAGTGCTAACCTAGTAATACTACTGAAGCAGTAGTGCCGCAACAGTAGAATACATGAATTAAACGTTTAGGCCAACTGCTGGGATCCTTGAGGATCAATAAGCACTTCTTAGAACTACTCGAAAAAATGAGTTTTCATAGTCAGAATTTAAAATTTCTGATCCAGCAATGCCCATGATAGCCTTCAGTGTTATCCTGAATTATATCAAGGCCAAAGTGGGTGGAGCCTCATGAAGTCATCATTCTGACGATAATTATTGGTGAAGGTTTAAAGCCAAAATAGGGTAGCGGCTTTTTTTTTTTTTTTTTTTTTTTTTTTTTTTTTTTTTTTTTTTTTTAAAGTAAATAGGTAGGTAGATAGACAGTAAATAAAAATTCCTTCACATTGGATATAGCAGTTATCAAATCAAGCTTGTCTACTACGTTTTTGAAAATTACCAACTATTCCCTACACCTTGTCAATATGATTGTGACCTATAAAGTAGACTGTAATTTCTTAGGAAACTTATTTTGGTAGTTAGAGTAATAGTCGAAGTGTTTTTGTATTTATTAACATATTTTGTTGGTTTGTTCATTATGACAATTATCAGTGGAAAGGTTTCAGAGTTCATAAAGGTGTACTGCTTTGCTTTTATTTGAACTTTTGTGTCATTGTTGTCAGAGGTATAGCCTTCGTTACGTATAGCCAATCATCGATCGAGAAAGAGGGAAGAAATGCCGTCATAAGTTACGTAACGAGTGCGTTCGAAACCTTTTCTTCTTTTACATTATAAGTACCAAATTTATTCAACCTACGTAATGCAGAATATAGTCAAAATTTATGTGTAGATATAATATGCATTCTGAAGAAGCGTTATATTTATGAAATTCATAGATAAAAAATTATTGCGAAAAAACCGTGTTACAGAGGCCCTGAATCTCATAGTAGTCAGTCATTATTCGGAGAGTAATAGATCAAAAAATATATAAGAATCATTTTGTAAACGACATTGGACGGATGACGGATAAATCTAGTCTTTTCTTAGGGTCGCTCAGCCAATCGATGATGTGCGGTTTTGTCCACGCGGATTTGAATATAATTGAGATCAAACATTAGTTTTTAGTTTCTCCTAAGTTTAGCATTAGATTGTTTCCTAATGAAAAAGAAAAGGTTTAAATTTTAAAGGCCACTCACTAATGGAAGAGGTAATACACAGTTACAATGGCCTGATATATACACATGACCATAGCCAATGTCTTTTTTCAACAGTAGTTAGGACCAGGGAGGGCCAGGCAATGGCTGTTGAAGACTCAGTAGATAAACATCTAGGCTCCCGAAATCCCTCACCTCTCACCCTACAAGGATGGTGAGGTTACAGACACTAAGTGAAGGAAATATTCTCTGTAATGGTTCTTTGAATTTAGAAAGAAAAATAGAAAACATAAAGATCACTTTGATTAAAGCTATTTACGACTTGTATATAGGATATTGCCAACATTATGTATGTCATAAGTTTATTCAATAAAATTCTTCCGAGCTGCAGTGATTTACTAGCTCCGTGCATTGCTAACCAGAGCAGTTCCAGTGTCGCAGCTTATAGCAATTTCGAAGCCGTTCGGCAAAAATCATCTCCAACCTAACAAGCGGAAATATTTTCCTAAGGAAAATATCCGCTTGTGTGAAGCGAACCTTAAGCTTCTCAGCGTAATTACAATAATACTTGAATAAGACATTTGTTTTTTTCCATATTGATATTCCCCAGTTATATCTCTACTTGGTAAGGATGTTCATGAAGATGTATCACAGAGTAATTAGTGGTCTTGTCAGCTGGAAGGGAAACTTAGTGGTTAATCGTAAAACCCAATTGTAATAAATACAGAAGAAAAAACTATTGTATTTATATGCACGTATTTCTTAAACAAGTTAGGATGAAAAGGATTTAGCTATTTTTTAATAAATTACGAATTAATAGCGTGCTATGTATAATAATCGCTTTAGTTATTGTGTAAATTTTGAAATTTAGTTTTATATAAAAAAAAAAGTTTGATAATTACTATGTACTAATAAGCAGAATAAAAGCTTGTGAAGGATATCTAACAAATTACATATTTCGGAAAAGAAAAAAATATTTGTAAACTATAGCGGTAGGTAACATGATACAGTTTTCAGTATTAGCTGGTGATTCAAAGAAGTCTGGAAGGGCTGGGTCCTCATTTCGAGATAATAAGAATTAGGATAACGAATATCAGTATGCTAATTGGGTATTAGAATCCACAATTACATGCTTTGTATATTTAAAAATGGCTCTGATCAATATTATCAATTCCATGAGCTTGCACACGAGGAAGCAGTGGGTCGGCAGACGTATTGGCAGCCTTAAATATTTAAAATATATTTATAAAAAATCATATTACTAATAATTTCGTCTTCCTGATTAGAATATGGAATTGATAATATTGATCAGAGCCACATTGGCAACAAAAACTTAGAGCCACAGTAGCAGGATACCAACATCAATCTTTTCGAAAATATACTTCCACTAAGACGATCGAAGAGAATCCGTATAGACGACAAAATGTCCAGTTACTCGGTGGCTAGCTATTTTACCATGAAAACCATTCACTCGTTAGATGATTGCTACTTCTCTTTAATCTGAGGTGTTAACTTCAACAACCACTTTAGTTTAGTTACTTTTATCCTATATTTGTAATTTTTTTTTTTAGTTTACCTTTCAAATACTGTAAAAAAATTCTTCAGCTGATGAGGCACTTTGAAAATAGTGTGAAAGCTCCTGCAATTTTTAAGTATACTACACATATGTTTGTGGATTGTAATACCCAAGATCAACAGACACGGCATGGTGTTTTTATGAGTAATATGCTAATTATTATTAATGCAAATAAAACTCATAAGGATAGAACAAAATGCGTCTAAACATATTTTCTCCACTATCTATAACAAATCAAGATATTTTTAAATTAATATATAAATAATGAAAGATAGTCATGCCATAACTCTTTCAAACTCTTGATGTAAAAAATACATTAATGACTTTTATGGAAACGTGGGGCCCTAATGGTTACAGCAAAAACAACAGATATAGCCCTTTGTTTGCCCCTCTCTTTCATATTCTGGAAAAACTTACGTAAAAGCGAAAAACATATATGTTCTTTTCCTCTTTCCAGAGCATCTAAATCTAATAGAATTCTAGTGGTCGTTGTAATTTTTACCCTTTTTATATTTTTTATTAAGGAGTTTACTTATGGATGGAAGCGGATTATTACCATGATTCATATATTGTCTGGTTAATGTTTCTTTATGGAGGATAGATATTCTATGGGTAAGCTCTTTTCATTACATTGCAAAGAGTGAAGAAAGCAAAGTTATTTGGCATTGGAACAGCTCTAGGGAAAGTCTGTTTCTACTTAAATGATATATCAATGTTTACATGATTTCCTTTAGATGTTCTAAAATCAAATGATGTATTGTGTAATATATTTATTAAAACATATGATTATCTTTTTCTCAAATTTCTGCATATAAAAAAACAATTATGTTTAAAATCCTCAGAAAAAAAACATATACTCAATTAATATCCATTTCTCAAATAGAATAGAATTGGATTATGATTCTAAACGTTCCATATTATGAATCAGACAAGTTTGTTTTTTTTTTTTTTTTTTTTTTTTTTCAAACTTATTGAATTCCACTATTGGTTCCGCCTTGAAACACGAAAGTATAGCATCCAATATTTTTCAGAGGGAAATGTCCAATATCGTTTATAAAAACCACATATCATCCAGGATTTATTTTATATTCACCAAAAAATATCCCTATTGAAAATTTAAAGAGTTATATATAATTGAAGAATTATTAGATGCCAGTTGACATAAGCAATCTATTTGGATGAAATAGAAAATAAAAAATTAAGGATATTTTTTTTCCAAGTTTTTAATTAGTGATATAATTAGCAACTTAGCCTATGAATAGACAGATAGATAATAAATATAATTCTTTTGTAGATTAATGTAGTAAGTTTCATGTATAAAAATTATTTTTTCTATATTAACCCAATAACAGACAGGCCAATCCAATAACACAGAAATTTATATTTTAAAAGTAATTTCCAAAAACAAAAAGGCTTTCTTAAACATTATAACCATTGGTTTGACACTTGAAATAATGCTCCAAAATTAAACCATTGTTTTCTAGTCTTGGGTAGTGCCATCACCACTGTACCATGGTCTTCCTATGTCTTGCAGTAGAGGTGTCTTGCTAGAAGGTACATTTGGGCCCACTATTCTATGTTATTTCTCTTTCTCTTGTTTTTTGGAAGTTTTTATAGTTTTTACATGAAGGATTTATTACTTTAATGTTGCTACTTATCCTAAATATATTGTTTTGATTTTTCATTACTTCTCCTGTAGTTTATTTATATCCTCATTTCATTTCCTTTTCTTGGTTGGAGCCCCTGGGCTTATAGGACCCTGCTTTTCAAACTAGTCATGAGCGTATTCAGTAATAAAAAGGCAGTTTTGAAAACTCCTTTAAACATCTCGATGAGTTTGCAAATTATCCTCAATTATGATATTTCCATTAATTTCTTCTTATCGGATTTTCCTTAGTGATTTTCTATTGTGACGGCCGAGAGAAAGGTTATGAGTCAAAGGCAGGATGCAATCAACTGAGTGAGTTTATTAAAGAACACTCTCCTTTATATACAAAACCTCAAGGCAACAGGAATTTTCATGTTCGAGAAACAATGTTAGAGAGGAAACACACAGACATGTTTATTCTGGTTCTTTTTAGTACGAGGGAAGAGCGCAGATACAAGCATAATATATACAAAATAATTTATGCAGGATCGTGTGACACACGGTTGGTGCATGGCTCCCCCACTAAAAATTACATACTGTACATGTTAAACAGGCCGCCCTGATCTAGAGCGGTGAACTGTAGGCGGGTCATATGGCAGTAAATAAGCAGGTTTTAGACGATCAATGGAGACCCAGTCTTCTTTGACACGAATGTTTAGTAGTAATGCTTTCGGACTGCATCCAATCACAAGGAAAGGGCCCGTGTAAGGGGGCATTAGCGGGGGCTTGGTAGTGTCGTTGCGCAGGAAGACGTGCATTGTAGAGTTCAAGTCTGTTGGCATGTGATGCTTCGCTGGGGGCTTGTAATTCTGGCGGAATGCACCTTTGTCTACCAAAAATCGCATGCCCGTTCCTGCATCATGTAAAAAGAAAAGATTAGAAACACGGGAGGCCACCGTCATGAGCGATGGCCTACATACATGTTTTTTGGCCACTGACAATCCTTGGCACATTTCTTCGCGGTTGCCCCGAATAGGAAGTGGTAGTAGAAAAAATTGTGGCAGATGGGAGGTAGTAAGTGGCTGTAGAGGTCGTTTGTTGGGGCGCGAGCGATTGGTGAGTGGTGGGTGGCTTTGTCGCCGCTTCGGCACCTCACAGGGTAGGCGTGTATGTTCTATGGCATTCATGTCAGCTTCGGTTGACGTTGAATAGGCATCTTCTTCGTCAAGGGTGGAGTCGTTGATGGAAGTCTTGAAGTGGCTGTCCATAAGGGCGTCAGCTTTGGTCATCAAGTCCTTTATGGGTAAACTATCGACATCGGGTATGGCAGCGCATATAGGTCCGGGTAAACGGCGTATCCGAAGGGCACGAAGTATGTTCACCTCTTAAGGAGAGCCGTCTTCTGCAGGTTGAAGGCGAGCGATAAAGGCCATTTCCCTGAGAGCAAGTGAAGCCCTTTGGTCCCCCAACGGTTGTTGAGAGAGCTGAAAAAGCTATGCTATACGGGCGGCTGGCGACGGCGAATACTGCTGCAGAAGGTATGTTTTGAGGGTGTCATACGCTATTGGGGTGTCTCCTTGTTCACAAAGCCAGTTGGATATTTCCGGGAAGGTGTCCTCGGGTATTGCCGCGAGAACCTAATCTGCTTTGGTGGTTGAGCGAGTCACGCCGTCGATGCGAAACCAAGCAAACGCCTCTCCGCTGGCGAATGACGAAAGTTTCAATGGGGGAGCGGCAGCGCCAACTTCCGTAGAGTCCGCCATTTTACCCACGATGGAGGGGTGAGGATGGTGGGTGTAGAAGGCGGTGGGATTGAGTCAACTTCCGGGGTCACCAATGTGATGGCCGAGAGAAAAATTATGACTTAAAAACAGGATGCAATAAACTGAGTAACTTTATCAAAGAACACTCTCCTTTATATACAAAACCTCAAGGCAACAGGAATTTTTATGTTCGAGAAACAGACAATGTTAGAGAGGATACACGTAGACATGTTTATTTTGGTTCTTTTTATTGCGAGGGAAGAGTGCAGATACAAGCATAATATATACAAAATAATTTATGTACGATCGTGTGACACACGGTTGGTACACTATATAACGTAGGAAACATCTCAATGGATATGTGTTTTCTTACAACTAATTTTGTTTTCAGTAATAATTTTAGAATATTCTGGAATTATTCAATTCTATTATATTAAAACTAAATATAATTTCTCATAAGTATTATCCATTATTATCAATGTCCCCAAACTCAATTTCAGACTGAAAGAAACATATCTTTCCTCGTCAAATCTCTGCTAATTATAGCTATAAATTATTCACATTCAGTATATCTTCCAGCTGTGTTGTATACCATAAGTTATACACTTTCAATCTAAGGGATCCTTATCTTTATGTTATGGAATCGCTCGATAACAATACTACTACGACTGGATTTTCAAGATCATACCATTTTCCAAGACATATCTTTTTAAAATTCGTTAACCGTGAAAAGAACAAAGGACATCTAAAGTTCTCTCTCTCTCTCTCTCTCTCTCTCTCTCTCTCTCTCTCTCTCTCTCTCTCTCTCTCTCTCTCTCTCTGAGCAGATTAATATGTTTCCTTATAGTTTTTGTCCTATCCATGGCAGATGTGGTCTTGCCACTGTAGTAATCACATTTTATTTTGAGGTAGTTTTATGTTAGTTTTAATGTTTGTTCGTGAAATATTCTTAATATATCTTCTCATGTTGTTTGTATTTTTGTTTACAAAACTTTTTCAGCGAAGATAATAATGAAGTAGGGGAATTATAAAAGATAATAACGAAGTAGGGAAATTATAAAAGATAATAACGAAGTAGGGAAATTATAAAACATAAATTTTTGTATATACAGAAAAAGACTTCTATTACAAAACTAATCCTCACAATAGGTTCTATTTGGGATTAAGTATGGTATTTGGGTAATTCATGACATACACATGATGGCAATTTTAATTACATATAGATGGCAAGTAGCTTTACTCAGATTGATCTTTACGTTTCCTAAGTTTTTTTTTAATTCAAATGACCATTAAAGAGAATGTTTCCTATTGGAAACGTTCCTGCCAAACGGTCTGATGGACCTACTCAAACGTAATCTCGATAGTTTCTTGTAGTGTCTGTAACATCACCATCCTTGTAAGATAAGGATGGGGATTCGAGGAGCTTAGAGATTGACTTGCCGAGTCATCAATAGCAATTACCTGACCCTCCCTGGTCCTAAATTGTGTAGTATAGGAATTTGGTCTTTTGTTATATATTAGTTTCAGGGCCTTGTCGCTGTATATTACCTCTTTCATTCATGAGCGACCTTTAAACCTTTTCCCCCTTGTCCTAGCTTGGGTGGAGAAGGACCATGGGCACTGGACATATGTCATTACCTCGCACTGTCACTATCCCCTGCCATTCATGAGCGACCTTTAATACCTTAGAACTTTTTTTTTCTTTTTTTTTCTCCTTTTTTTTCTTCTATTACCGAATTGGCTAATAATGAAATATTCTCTTCAGAGAAACAAATGTATGCTTACATCATGTTGAAAAAAGACCTGATAATGCACATCACATTATGCCAACACGAAAGGTAATGATATACTTTAAGAACATTCTACATTTGCTTTCCATCAGATAAATAGACATTTTTAATGTTTTTTGTCTAATTAAATTCGCCTTACCAATGCATTCATAGATGTAAGAACAGGTGATGGACTAACTATACAGATTTTATAGAGACAAATTGTTTGCCATTGAATTTCTATTAATTTGTAAAGTAATCTACAAACAGAAGCACTTGGAAGAGCCACAATGTAATTTTAATTTTTCACTTTATAAGTAATAATTATTATCATCAATAAAGATATTGAGTTTTTTACGTAAATGATGCTTACTTATATGTATGATGCTATTTTCCTTTACTTTTTAATTACAGATTAGTTCTTTTTATAAGTCCATCTATTTAGAAAAAAAAAAATAAATTATTAAGTCCGTCAATTTTAGAAAAAAACTAATTTTTCAAACCTCTCCATATTGGGAAAACTAGATTTTCAAGTCACTCATTTTAGGAAAAAGTAATTTTTGTGTCTTTCAATTTGAGAAAAACTAAATTTCCAAGTCTCTCTATTTTAGAACTAATTTTTGAGTCCCTACATTTTTCAAGAACTCAATTCTTAAGTATCTCAATTTTAGGAAAACTAAATTTTCAAGTCTGAAATTTAGGAAAACTATATTTTTAAGTCAATCAATTTTAGGAAAACTAAATTTTAAACTCTGTCAATTTCAGGAAAACTAAATTTTCCAGTCCCACAATTTTAGATAAACTAGATTTTTGGGCTCAGGCCAATCCATCCTGATGGAAGTTCCTAAAGGGTAGCTTCCTAGTGTATATTTGACTACAGTGATATTCGCGGAGAATTTTACCTTAAGGTATCCAGAATTCTAACTCCTGAAGCGAATATCCCTAAATAAATCTAACGGGGATATTGCATAATATCAGAGGACGTATTCTCGACACACCACATAGCTATCTTCACCCTAAACAGTATCAACGCTTCGAGGGGTTACAGTGACAAGAATCTAAAAATGAGAATGAAAAGAGAGACGATCATAAGGTATCTCTCCTATTCCGTTTCCAGTGAGTATATGACGAAGACGGCAGCATAATTTCTATTTCTTTTCATGTAGCTCTACTATTCGGTGTTTTCCCTTGTGATCTCTCGTAATTTTGGATTTTATTGAAAATTTTTAAGCTTTCTACGGATTCAACCTCTGGAAAGTTGAGTATTATCTTTACTTCTTATAAATGTAAGCTCTAGTCGTTTTGAATTAAATCAAAAGTGATATTAACATAAAAAAAACAAGAGATGCTGCCTACCTGAGGGATCCTGGATGCTGTCGTTTGCTATTCATGGGTCATTTTATTAGCCAGAGTGACATTCCCAGTTATCATGCTTTAATAAACTTATCTATTTTGCTCCTCTAGGAATTCTTATATGATGCCGTTAGTTTTCAGTTCGGCGATTTAGGTAAACGATCTTGCCCTACGCTAGGCTTAGTAGCCTAGGCGTCTGGCCCTAGTACTTTCATGCATGATATAAGTTTTCCGAGTATTATGTTATTGAAGCTATAGACAAATACTTTACACATGTAAGATATTGTTGAATTTTCTTCTCCAAGATTGTATACGAGAGAATTTCAGTGATTTAGGAAATCGATTCTCACCGCTCCTAGGCTAGTAGTGTATGGGGCTTTAGTATACTTTCACAAACATACCCGTTTGTTCTTTTCTCCTCCGGAGAATAAGTTCAATCCGTTTCTCCCTCTGAGTAAGCCTTAGGCTTAGTCCTAGTGGTTCTATCTGAATAGTATTCAGGTATAGCAATACTAGGATATTTCTGTCCTGACCTGCTAACCTGAGTGACTGGTTTTTGTGTTTGTGGCAGAACATCAGAGTTCTAGTCTGTGGTCTGCATCTTCCTAATATAGAGAATAAGTTACCTTTGCTAGGTTAGCTGCAGACACAGGAGGCTTTGCTTCCCTAGCCCACATCTGAAGGGTTCTGTACGAGATGATTCCTTCTGCTAGTGGACTAGCAGAGTGTACTGTGTTGTTTTTCCTCAGGCTGGAAAAAAGTTTTCTCCGTTGCCGGGCGAAATAACTACACCTAACTTTGTTCTGGTATGGAGGATGATAGCAAGTATTGCCAACCTTTCTCCCTAATAGACAAACTCTATGTTAGGATGAGCATTCCTAACTACTGGGAGCGTCTCATACTAGAACGAAGTTTCCAGGACCATTATCCCGTACCCCCTCTCTTTCTTAGTGATGGCCTAGCCATCATATCTCTTGGCCAGTCCTACTTCTGTACTTAGTATTGGTTAGGATGGGGGACCGGCTCAGCTCTCTGCCGTACGTCAATAACGTGCCAGCTGGCAGAGACCCCTTTTCCTTTTGCAGAGTGAACCACAGACCTCCCTTGGTCTCCCTTCCGTATCTGCTGTTAAAGCCCGGCAGGCTATGGATATATAGGAAGCCTAATGGTCCATTCTCCCCTTCCATATGTTCACTCTTTCTGGATGAGGGTTGCATGGAATTGCTGCCTTATAACCCTATATCCATACTGTTTCTGTTGCTAATGTTATGTACCCCTGGCCCGGCTGCCGGCTTAGCGGCCGGCAGCCGGGTAGGTGGAGGTGTTCTGGTTTGTAGTTACTGCCGGCCAGCATAGGTATCACTACCTTTGCCGGCCGGCAGGCGGGTGCTAGTGTTTTCAGTTGCCAGTCGGAAGTGATTGCTGGCCGGTACACTTTTGTGAGCTAGTGTTCTGCCGGCCATTAGTTAAAGGTAGCATACCTTCGAACTATACAAGGGTTAATGCTGGCTGGTGCCTGCCAGCACGTGCTGGCCGGAATGACAGCATGTGATATTTAGTAGTTACTATATTTATGGTGTAGTACACACTGCATTAATAAAACTACAGTACAGAGTTTGCTGTAACACTAAAGCTCTTCCAACATACTTAATATAATCTTGTATATCTTTTGTTGAGACTGTGCAATATATAGTGAGTTATTTCTGTATTCATTCTATCCCGTATATCAAAACTCTACTTCCAGGTGTGAACTACACCTTAACTTTCCGCTTATGAAAAAATATAGAAGGTATTCTAGAATAAGAATTAACCTTAATCTTAATATCTTGGGAGGTTACAGCAATTGGCTGGGCAGGAAATACAAGTATGTGTCTTTCCTTCTTTCCTTTCTAGCTCTACTGTATAAGCTACATGTATTAATAATAAGTGAAAATCCGTCACTTGATAGTCATGGATTTACTTCTCTCTACAGGAGGACCATCCGAAGTGCGGGAGTATGTTCTGCAAGGTCAGCAGTAAGAACTTCTGTGGACACGGGTTATGCAGGAGGCACGCAGCATGTGCAGTCTCCAAAGTTGATCTCCGGTATTGGGACCCTCAGGAATGTACTATATGTTCCAACCTGATTACCGAGGCATTTGAGAGGTCTAAGACGGCCGAGTCAAGGGATGCAGCTAGGGAAAAGTTGTGAACCTGGGTGAGGGGTTTTCAGAAAAACACTTCAGGCCCCTACCTTCCAAACGAGAAGATGAGGGCCTACCTTTTTCCTAAGACATTAGCTGATGCGGTCATTCCTCAGCCTCAGGAGGAGATACCAACTGTCCAGAATCCGGTAGATTCTGAAGTCTCGGCCGTCCTTGAAGACATCCAACTGGACGATAGGATGTTAGAAGTGTCGGATTATACAGAAAAGGACCTTCTGGGGGAAGGTCAGTAGGAGGAGCTGACCCAGGCTCCCGAAATAGAAGACGAAAAAATCGACGAGGAGTTGGTTACATCGGTTCCGACCCCGGATTCTGTTCCCTCTATATCGTCTGCTATCCCAGGTGATCTGGGAAGGACTCTTTCTTTTATTGTTGAGAGGATTCAACAAATACAAAAGAAGAATGATGAAAAGGAAGCTGCGATGAAACTGGAGATACGTAGACTCGCAGCATCGCGTTGGCCCCAAAAATGACTCAACGTGAAGGATATTCCTTTTTGCTCGGATACCAATCCTTAGAGGTATGCCGAACACATGCCAATGACAACCGGGAAGATTGTAATATCGGAGAAGTTTGGCTAAATTCCCCTGGAAGATGTGGAATCTTGCCCCAACAAAGACTCTTACCCGGACTGATATGTCCGTCTTAGGAAGGAGCCAGCCTCAAAGGAGGAGACTGAGCCGAAGGAGGTCATAGTCCTTGACCATATTAAAGCACATGCGTTACTAGCGAGCTCAATGGAAGAGAGGGGCTTCCCGAACTCAAAGGTGCCGGCCTTGAGTAAGAAGCTTCCCTCCTTTGTGCCCTCCTCAACCAGAGTCCTTTCGCTTCATGGGAAAGGGATATAAGACAGCCTTGAAGGCGGCAGAGGCAGGGAAACCATGCCCCTCCTTGGAGGAATGCAAGCCTTTATCCCTGACCTTACCCTTGGAACAAAAAAAACTGGTAGGACATTCACCTTACCTTCTCAGTAGGGAAGCTGGAAGCTGATATTGCCGAACGTCAGTTTAGTGAGGAACTTCCAAAGCTTTCGGAGCCTCTCTTGCGCAGAGAGCAAGAGACGAATGAAAGACTTGCGGCATCAATTTTGTTGCAAACGACATTGGAAACGATGGCAAGTGACCCCAATAACTAGGACATGTTCATTGTAGTGGCCAAATCCCATCCGGCCACAGTTACGAAGGATCTCTATAGCTTTATTAAAGCTAGGAGAGCCTGTAGAGAGTTCTTTTTTGCCTCGGCTGCGGTGAGGCACGAACCGAGGAAGTTGATCTCCTCTTGCATCTGGGGTAAGGACCTCTTTCCCAACGAAGTGGTTAAAGAGGTGTTAGACAAGGCCCCCACGGACAATAGGAACCTTCTCTAAAAGTGGGGCTTAAATCTCAAGTGTAAGTCTTCTCCGGATGAGGGTCCCAAACCCAAGAAGAAGACAAAAAGTCATAAGCTATCCTCTCGGCCGGCTAAGCCATACGGACAGCAACAACAGCAACTCCCTGCGACAGCGGTGCCTCAGATAGTGGCACAACCTCCAACCATGTACCAGTTGGTACCTCAACAAATGGTGGCACAGTTGCCGGTTTTTAACACAACTTTTAAAACGCAGACTTCTTCCTTTCACTCAAATGCTAGAGGAACATCCAGAGGTTCTTCTAGATGCCCTTCAAGGGGAAGGGGATTCAGGAGAGGACGAGGTCAAGGAGGCAAGGCCTCAGGTTCACAACAGCGGAAGTGAGATGTTTCTAGTAGGAGGGAGACTACATCTATTTAGGGATAGTTGGACCTTCGACCCCTGGGCCAATAACCTAGTAAAGAATGGACTTGGTTGGAGCTGGAGCAGTCCTCCACCTCAATTTCCTCAGTTCTTTCAACACTCTACCCTCGGTCTGGAAAAATATGTCCGAGAACTCTTAGAGAAAAGAGTAATCCGAAAAGTTAAGTCCATCAAGTTCCAAGAAAGGCTGTTTTGTGTTCCAAAGAAGGACTCAGAAAAACTCGGAGTCATTCTGGACTTGTCGCCACTCCACAAGTTCAAAGTAAGCTATAAGTTCAGGATGTTCACACTTCAACAAAAAAGGACCCTACTGCCCAAAACGGCATATACCATCTCTATAGACTTGTTTGACGCCTATTGGCATGTTCCTAATAATCGTCACCTCTCCTCCTACCTACGCTTCAAGTTGCAAAGAAGACTTTACGCCTTCAGATCCATGCCATTCAGGCTAAACATAGCCCCTAGGATTTTCACGAAGCTTGCGAACGCAACCGTCCATCAATTACACCTAAAGGGGATCCAAGTAGTGGTCTACTAGGACGACTGACTGGTGTGGGCAGCATCCAGGACAGAATGCATGCAAGCCTCCAAGATAGTGATCCAGTTCCTGGAACATCTGGGATTCAAGATCAACATCAAAAAGTCTCGACTATATCCAGCTCAAAAATCTCAGTGATTGGGAATCCACTGGTATTTAAAGTCACATCGACTTTCCATTCCTAGGAAGAAGAGGAAAGAAATAGCAGGATCTGTCAAGAGACTATTGAAATCCAAACGGATATCAAAACGCAAACAAGAGAGAATGCTAGGCTGTCTACAGTTTGCTTCGATAACAGATCCAGTGCTAAGAGCACAGCTAAAGGAAGAAACAGGAAGCTGGAGAAAATACGCATCCAACGCGTGAAGAGATCTATTGAGACCACTACCGACTCGACTGCGAACGCTTCTCAAGCCTTGGGACAAATCCAAGCAACTTAAAATTCAATACTTCTTCAACCTCCTCCCATGTCAGATATTAACCACACAGACGCTTCAAAGGAAGGCTGGGGAGGCGACTCTCACCAGAAGAGAGTCCAAGGAGCTTGGTCCAATTTTTTCAAGTCTTTCCACATCAACTTTCTAGAAGCCATGGCAGTACTTCTGACACTGAAGAAAGTATATCCTCGCCACTCGACCCACATAAGATTGGTTCTAGACAGCGAGGTGATAGTGAGATTCCTGAATGGACAAGGGTTCGAGGTCGCCTCAAATCAACCAAGTGATGTTCCCTATATTCCGCTTGGTGGAAAGGAAGAAATGGCACCTGTCAGAAGTTCACATTCAAGGGTTACGCAACGCGACAACGATCGCTCTATCCAGGTTTACACCAATACAGTCAGAATGGTCCCTAGACGCAGGATCGTTCTCTTTCATCTTGAGTCAAGTCCCGGAACAGCAGATAGACCTCTTTGCGACAAAAGACAACAAGAAAATACATCCCTATGTGTCCCCATACGAGGATCCGCTAGAGGAGGCAGTGGACGCTATGTCCCTAAACTGGAACAGATGGTCCAGGATTTACCTGTTCCCTCTGCACAACCTCCCTTTGAAGGTCCTCGACAAACTGAGATCCTTCAAAGGGAAAACGGCAATAGTGGCCCACAAGTGGGCAAACAGCGTGTAGTTACCTCTGGCATTGGAACTACGACTGAAGTTTGTACGGCTACCGGATCCTACCCTGTCTCAGCGAGTACAGAAGTTGACTGTCTTCGCTTCATCACAGAAAACACGGAACCGGCATCTCATGATTTTCTCTACTTAGCAATGAGAAAAAGATTCTGGGTATGAAAAGGTAATATAGACTTTCTGGAGGAGACCAAAACACAATATGAGGCATCATGGAAGAAGCGGGTGTCCCCTGTCAAGGCGAAGAAACCAAAAAGAAATCTCGACAGATTTGGTTTAGCAGCCAACACAATATCAATGTGCAAGTCTGCCTTGACAAGACCGATACTAAATGCCTTGCAGGTCGATCTTTCTAACGAAGTTCTTAATGAATTCCGAAGGCCCGTGCTAAGCTTAGTCCTTCAGCACCTCCAAGACCCATTTCATGGTCACTAGATAGGATTCTTTGTTTTGCCTAAAAAATTAACAATGAGGAGTGTGCTTAGAAGGATTTGACTCAAAAGTCATATTTCTGTTTGCACTCACTTTGGGGGCCAGAGTTAGTGAAATAGTGGCTCTCTCTATCGAGGAAGGCCACGTCCAGTTCTTGGAGGAAAAACTGAATCTATTCCCAGATCCAGCATTTTTACCAAGAACTAGCTACCCACCAACAGGTGAGGTCCCTAGAGAATCTGCCCTCTGAAAGAAGATGCATCTCTATGTCCAGTGGAGTTCCTAAAGGTCTATCTTTATAGAACTTCAGACTTTAAGGGAAGACAGCTGTTCAGAGGAGAAACCTCTGGCTCTAATCTATCTCTGAAACAACTAAGGGCAAAACTCACCTCTGTTATTCGCAAAGCGGATCCAGACAGTACGCCCGCTAGTCATGATCCGAAGAAAGTTGCCTCTTCCATGAAATTTCCTTAATAAAATGGACTTTGAACAGCTCGTTCATACACCAGCTAGTAGTCATCCAAGTTCTTCTTTATGTACTATGCGAAGCAAGTGGAGCAACTCAAGGGGTCTGTGGTAGCAGCAGGTAGAATTCTTAAACCTGCTGTTTTAATCTGCAAGGAACAATGAAATTAATTTGGAACGATTATTTAAGAGGGTGTGTGTGTTGTCACATACTGTTACTACACACTGAGTGATAGGCCACTAACGTGTCCTTACGAACTGTTCCATTGACTTTGGTGAACTAAAAGCATAATACAGATACTTGTGCCAAGCGTTTCTTACGATAGTGTAAATAATCAGTAATGCAGACTGTGTCAATATTATTAATAATTCGATTAGAGGGGCATATCTGTTTCCTTTTATATGAAACAATATTTTCTGTTTAATGTTTTCTTTATGTTTTAATGGATATCGTCCACATTTTATAAATTTTATAAAGGGTGACTGATATATATGTTTATAAAAATTTTAATAAACTAGTTCATAATGAACCCTGTGTCTTATTCGCCCACACTCCTTTTATCAGAAATGTACTGAGCATCAAGTTTAAGATATGGATAATTTTAACATGGAATGTCTTTTAAGATTGTTCCTTTCATCAAGCAAAAATCCAATCACTTCAACCCTTCCTCAGCAAGGATTAACGTTGTACCCTAAGGGGATGGTGGTAGAGATGCAAATTTTGTTCCTATACGGATATAACTGTTATCCGATAGTTTAATAAGAGTAGACACAGTGGGGGAGATGTCAGGAATTCTTACTGACATTGGTTACTGTTATACAATCTTTGCTCTATAATGTAAAGGGTGAGACCACTATACAAGCTTGTCATTTTGTCATCCATAGTTAATATGAACCCCTCGAGACTTTTTCCAGAGTCTAGTACGACTCTTCCCTGTAGGGGGCAAGA
>NC_090756.1:54793829-54803829 GCF_036898095.1 Palaemon carinicauda
GCAGACATTCACCCAATCAATGAACAGTTGCCTCGTTACCCAGGCTTTTGCATTCGCCTTCCACATCATGGGAAGGTTCTCCTTAATGACTTTGTGGGCTTTGAAGGCTCGGGGATTTTCTGAATGGTACACCAGCAGGGGCTTTATCTTGCAGTCCCCACTGGCGTTTGCACAAAAAGCAAGGGTAAGCCTGTCCTTCATAGGCTTATGTCCGGGTAGCCTCTTCTCCTCCGCCGTGATGAATGTCCGACGAGGCATTTTCTTCCAGAAAAGCACAGTTTCGTCTCAATTGAAAACTTGCTGCGAAGTGTAGCCTTCCTGCAGAGTCAACTCCTCGAACGTTTTAACAAAGGCTTCGGCAGCATTCGTGTCCGAGCTGGCTGCCTCCCCATGTCGTACCACTGAATGGATGCCAGTCCTTTTCTTGAACTTCTCAAACCACCCACGAGAAGCCTTAAACTCTGGGGGTTCCTGCTGGGATGTTCCTTCTCCTGCTCCTTCTTCGGCCTGAGCATGCACGAGATCACCGAAAATGGCGGAGGCCTTCTGGCAAATTGTAGTCTCAGTGATGGTGTCTCCTGAGATCTCTTTGTCCTTGATCCACACAAGAAGCAGCCTCTCCATCTCGTCATGCACGTGCGTTCTCTTGTTGGAGAAAATAGTGACGCCCTTAGAAGGTGTTGCTGCTTTGATGGCCGCCTTCTGCTTCAGGATGGTGCCTATCGTAGACGGATTCCGGCCATACTCCTTGGCGATCGCACTTAAACGCATGCCAGACTCGTACTTTTTAACGATTTCAAGTTTCGTCTCCATCGAGAGCATCGTCTTCTTCTTCTTTCCTTCGGCAACATTCTTGGGACCCATGGCTACAGTAATACGTAATATAATACACTACGTAACGTTTTATACAGTCTATGTATAGTAAACACTAATACAGTACAGTGCACAGTAACGAAAGTTTATTAACGATAACACGTGGCGTACGAATGTACTGTATATTAACACAAAGTCAAACAAGTGAAAGCACACAACACAATGTCTTTTAACGATACCGCGGTCGGAACGAAAAGAGAGAGTGAGAGAGATGAACGCCCGTGCGTAGGCAAGCTGGGATAGTTGCCGACCAATAGGAAAGCAGGATCTTATGGCATCAGCTAGCGTCTGAGTAGGGAGATAACCAATGGGTGAGCGGGAGGCTGTAAGTGAGTCTACCCAAGTTCAAAGTCTGGCGGCGCGCGCTTTTTAAAATTACTCTCGGCGAAGAGTTGGGATCTCGTAAGGTTTTCGTATCCTGAAATTTTATCCGTATCCTGGGGCATAAAAATCTTCGAATCACTTTTCGCATCCTGAATTTTTCTTAAGCAGAAACTTTCGTATCCAGAGGTATCACTGTATATATATATATATATATATATATATATATGTATGTATTTATGTGTATATATATGTCCGGTGCGGATGGAAGATGAGACGTCGGCATATGGATTTTCTTCATTTATTACAAAAGGTCCGTTCGTAAGTGCACAGTACACAACTGCCCTCTCAGATGAGGGTCTTATCAACTCGAGTGCTCACTGGCAACTAACTACTGGCTTGGTTATCTAAATGCAGCAATTGAAAAAACATGCTAACACATAGGTTTTTGTGGAATACTCAGGAATATTGAGTTCATTTACCTTGATACATAACACATCCATATATACATTAATTAGGACATTACTCCCCCCCAAAGCTCCTCACTGCGGAAGGAGGTGCACACTCGCGCTCAATAGTCAATGTTATATGGAAAACACTCCAACCAAGAATAGGCATGGCATATACTAAATAGAAATGCAATATAAAATATATATAAAGAAATGACCCAAAAAATAAAAGCACATCTTCTACCAAAAAAGAGTGAAAAAAATAAATTTTGCATGTAAAAATGTACACAAAACAATATTAATAATTCGACGCATTTCTTCCCTAAGGCCTTCACAAACAAAACACAGAATACCCAGAGTAAAAAAAAAAAAGATTCATAACATCAGGTCTATATAACCTCATCAGTAACCTCCCACTGGTTGCGGGCAATATGGGCTTCTTAGGCGGGACAGGGGTAGGAATAGATATTCCTTTATCCCTCGATTTTACTTCTCCGGTTTTACGGCACAATTTTGCAACACATCTCACTACCACCGTTTCACCATTTATTTAAATTACTACAACACTTGCACTTTCAGCTTTCAACCGGTGGCCACTAGCCGTTTCCCCCGAGAAAATTATTAATCTTCCCACCCTTCTCTTATAACATTAAGTATAAGGTATTCACATCTACACATTCTCTAACACTGCCTATCCTCCAGGCTGAACTTTAATCCTTCAGCCACTTGCCACTCGGGAACCACCCCAGCCCCAGCAACCAGGAATCATTGAAATACATGAATCATACATCATCTGCCTGATGGATCTCACTGGACCTATTTAACCTTTGATTGTATTTAGGTTCACTCAACAATTTTATACGAATTTCCACACTCAGGACAACTACCTCCACATCTTACGTATAAATTTAGCATCAACTTAACACATTGTTATCATCACGTCTATTTAAAACATATTGAAAGAGATGAGGTGTTTTCCAACAACAACAACAGCAAAGCAAAAAAAAAAAATAATTCTACTCATCAACGCCAGGAATGTCACGTATGCAGGGGTATGGAGGAGCACTTATGAAAACTACCTCTTTAGGTACCACATGTATGTGTGACTGATGATGTACAGACGCTGCGCCATTAACAATACTTTGTATCACAACTCAAATACGCTGGCTCTAGTTTGTGTTTCCTTGGTTGTAATCATTTCAAATACGCACGATAGCCTACAAATACTTTTTCCTTTGCAGTTTTTAACTGACCATCATATTTTGAGGTATGATTGTTATTAGCTCTTTTCAAAAACTTTTCAGAGGTGTTCATTACTCTCCTCAATAGATTTAATATATATACACGGTATTGCTCAGTTGAATAATTTGGCAATTGTTGCGAATTAATGAGTACCTTATCTGGTAATGCAGGATCCTGTCCTTACACTAAAAAGAAAGGCGTGTCCCTGAGCGAAGCATTATATGCAATTTTCAAAGGTAGCTCAGCTGTAGGAAGCATGGCCGGCCAATGAAGGGGGTAATCAGCCACTAAGTAACTCTACTATGGCATTTGCTGAAGGACTACATGAGGTCACTGGAAAGTATTCAATTTTCATCAAGTCCCTGACCGATTTAACCATCTTATTTGTAAACTCAAGACCATTATCACTTATCAAAATTTTCCGGCAACGGAACCTAGTAATGAAAGAGCACAGCGCCTGGGCTAATGAATTTCCAGATTTATCCAACATTGCGTAAGTATGAGTGTACCGAGTAAATGCATCCACAAACACACATATATACTTATGTTGTGTTAACCCAGTAGAAAATGGACCTACTACATCCATATGCGCTCTATAGAATTTAATGGGAACTACCGGCTACTTTATGGCTTCCGGTACACTGTTTTTATGTTCTTTGAAACAGTTATAAGCATAGCAACCTTTTATATAATTCTCTATAGATTATTTCATTCCTAACCAAAAGAAGAATTCACGTGCTCCCCTTAATGTTCTATTAATCCCTAAATGACCCTGCGTACGGACTTGCATGCACAATGTGGATTGCTCGTTTAATTAAAGAGGGAGGAAGAACTACCCATGCACTAAATTCCCCTCCCTTCTTCTTTTAAGCAACGTATAAAAAATCCTTTTCAATAAGGAGGTTTCACGAGGCACATTTAAAAATGACGGATAACTCTCCGATTCCCCTTTATTCAGTGCTTGCCCTCTTTCCATCCTTTCATCTTTTTGTCTGTCCCTCTCGGACTTCTTTTATGTCCCAACCTCCCAAGTCAGTCAAACCTGTATCATCTGGGCATTCATTCTGGACACCCCTGGTCATGTCCTCGGTCATCGACATATATTCTAATTTGCCGTTCGTATTCCCCTCTCTCTCTCTCTCTCTCTCTCTCTCTCTCTCTCTCTTTCTCTCTCTCTCTCTCTCTCTCTTCTGAGTCGACTCTGTCTCTCGTGTCTACTGTATGTGCAACGCGAGAACTTCCATTCCATTCTCTATTTCCTCACTAATTTGGTTACGTTCTTCATTCCTCTTTTGTGCTCTAGTTGCTACTCCTATTACTGCACTTTTAGAGAGAGCATCAGCTACCTTGTTAGCCTTACCTTCTATCTGGTGAAAACCCTTTAGATTAAACTCTAACAATATCTCAATCCATCTCGCTTGTTGAAAGGTAAAATCCTTTTTATAATACAAATCACGTAAGGGGCGATGATCGCTTTACAACTCAATCGACTGACCTAATAAAAAGATCCGATGCCACTCTAGAACCCAAAAAATAGCCAAAGCCTCTCGTTTGAATGTACTATAATTCTTTTATGCCCCTTTTAACACCCGGGAAGCAAAACAAATTGGTCGCTCTCTGCCTTTATCATGTCGTTGAGAAATTACGCCACCAATAGCTACACTACTCGCATCTGTTGTCACTAAAAACGGGCGATCAAATCTAGGGTATTCCAGTAATTCTTTTCTAGTTAAGGCAGCTTTCAAATGGTTAAATGCTCTTTCTTCTTCCTCTCCCCAATTTATTAATTTTTGTTTCCTTAAAGCATCTATGGGTCTACCTATCTTTCAAAAACCTCTTATGAATTTACGGTAATACCCAGCGAACCCAAGGAACCCAGCTACTTCCTTAAAGTTACGTATCATGGTGAAATCTGTAATAGCCGCTAATTTACTGGGGCAGGGTTGGATACCTTCTGGGGTTATTATGTGACCTAATGTTTCAACCTGTTCATAGAAAAATTTGAAATTTGACAAATTTATTTTCATACCATTATGTCGCAATGCTTGTAAAACTTTACGAATATTATTATTATGTTCTTCAGCCATTTTCCTTGTAATTATGATATCATCTAAATAAACAAGAACATTATGGCCAATTAAGGGTTACACCACCGCCATCATAACTCTAGAAAAATGACTTCGAGCATTTTTAACAATGAAAGGAAGAAAATTTAAATGAAATAATTGATCGTTAGCTATAAAGGCTCTTTTACATTTACTGTCTTCCTGAATGGGTATTTGATAGTATCCAGATATTAAATCAACAGTTGTAAAATATTTGCTATCTCATACTCTCACAAGTAATTCTTTGATTGAGGGCAATGGGAATGCATTATCCTTAGTGATTGCATTCAATTTCCTATAATCAACACATTTTCTTACAGAGCCATCTTTTTTCCTAACAGCTACAATTGGAAAAGCCAAGGGGGATTCGCTTTCCTCGATTATCCTTTGTTCCCTTAATTTATTAATTTCCCTCTATACCTCTCCCTGGAAATAAATGGGTGCATTATAAGGCCTTGAACTGATCTGGTCTGCCTGCCCCGTTTCAATGCTAAAGAGAAATCGATCAGTTCTCCCAGGTGGCTCATCTCCAATTGCAATTACATCAGAATATATATTGACACTATCACTAACTACAGGCTGATATTCTGAGGGACATAATTTTCGCGCTTGAATAATCAAATTCTGGGTACGTTTGTCTGTGCAGGCTGGACTTGTGGCTCCCAAAATTTCACATAACTCTAATTCACACACAGAATCACTTCCTAAAACAACTCTTTCATTCAACAAATTACCTATCATTATATCAGCTTTGTTCTCTTTAATCTCTGTCAAGCCCTCTAATATCATATGGGCCTAATTTACCTGGGGTTTAACAACTACCTTTGTTCCTTCCACAAGAGGGCAACACGGGGTCTCAGATATGCTCGTAATAACCTGGGGGAACAACTCCTCTCCCAGGTACAGCAGTTACCCTACTTAAATGTCTCTCTGAGCTAACACATGCACTTACTGTTTCATGACTTTTTATCGGCAAAATATACCCTAATGCTTTTACTGTAATTGTATCTTTTCCCTTAATAATGCAAATTTGATTATTAGATATAAAGTCTATACCTAAGATAGCCTCGATTCCTGAATTCCCAAGGTGGGCAAGACAAAAAAATCATGTGTCAACTACACAGATCCTACCTTAACCTGAACGATTGATATATGGGTTAGGTGTAGTTTATTTCCTCCTGGCGTGTCAAGAACAGTGGATGCCGCTTGCTGTAGTGGTTTTGAGGAGAATTTTTTTTCAATCAATGAAACACTGGCTCCTGTGTCATTCAGTGCTCGGATGGATTTATTTTGCAGGTCGGTCCTAACAGCTAACATTCCCAGATGGCCATTACGAGATATGGAGCACGGGCTAATGACCTCGGCCGCCATGTCGCTACCACCTGATCCTATACTTAGAGGTGGGGTCGATGGTAAAGATGGAGGTCTCAGTGCCTGCTCTGTCACTTATGTCAGTGCTTCCACGGCTACTGCTTTTGATGTCATGCGGGGGGCCATCAAACTCCCTTGAATCTCCATTCCTCTGTTTCATTTCCTCGGACTATGGGCGGGATGGTGTGTGTGCGCCCCAGCCCGACTGCCCTGGGTTTTTTTTGCTGGGCATTCTTGAGATAATTGACCTTCCGAAATACACAACTGACCTCTCAGAGGTGGGTCTTATCAACTCAGGTGCTCACCGGTAACTAACTACTGCCTTCGTTAACAAAATGCAGTCATTGCGATACATGCCAGCACATAGGATTTTGTGGAAAACTATAGAATATCGAATTCATTTACCTTAATATAAAACATATATATATATATATATATATATATTTATCTATCTATCTATCTATCTATCTATCTATATATATATATATATATATATATTTGTCTATCTATCTATCTATCTATATATATATATATATATATATATCTATATATATATATATATATATATCTATCTATCTATCTATATATATATATATATATGTATATATATATATATATATATATATGCGTAAAAATCACAGGAAAACGTGATGCTCAGATACAGAAGAACCACAGGGAAAATGAAAATACGAAATATACGCTTAAGTCCTGACTAGTTTCGAGATACTTCTTCAGAGGACTGATTTATTGAGAGAGGTTTCTTTACATTTTATAGGGAAAGCAAATGTACGAACATACAAATAGAGATTTAGAGAACAATGGCACTCCCTTACCAGCTACCCTGGGCTTAGGTCAGGTGTTAAGTGGGCGGAGTCCCCAAGCTCATTAGACACCTGCCAAAAAGGGTCATTTTAAGCGGTGGGTAAATTCTTCTTTTTTCATTTGCAGGACAGTTTATTTATATGAAAACACGGTAGCCTTATCTATATAAATACATAAGCAAACCACACACACACACACACACACACATATATATATATATATATATATATATATATGTATCTATACATTTATATACATACAACATTAATATCATAAACATATAATCATGTATATATCAATACTTAAATCTAGCATAACACTATATAGTGCCAATATACTTATGCTTACTATATAAAATGATTGTACCTTTTAATGAATGGTAGCTTAGGTCTAAATATTAATTTCACAGAGACGTTAATTATTCACAATACATTAAATTTTACATTAAGTGGTTAATGTTTTTTTATATAGCTTACAAATCTCTTTATATATAAATGCTTCGAGTTTATACATTCCATGACCAATATTCAAGTTCTTTTTAAAGGTTTCCTTTATGAAACTGGACTCTATGGTGTTTCTTTCCACTAAGTTATTTGAATGAACCAATTTCTTTGCACCTGACCAATTAATGATGTGATTTTTATCTCTAACGTGAGCAAAGAGTGCATTATTATCTTGAGCATACCTGACACTTTTCTTATGAAAAGTGTCAGGTATGCTCAATGAGCAGTAGTATCATCTCCATATCTGGAAAATGTGTTAAATTTCCTTCAGGCTTGCTGACTGTATCTACAAAGATGTGTAGCTAATTCTTTCTATATACTGACTTGCACCTTTATTGTGGTGAAGAACACGAAGATGTAAGCGACGAGTATAACTGCAATAATATAGGCTTCAAAAGCTTTATTACTCTTTAGTTCACACAATTTCCACACTTAACGTTTTTATAATATACCGCCAGTTACTTGCCATTTCCTGTACATTTCAGATATTTTGCAATGTTCTATGTACCCCCTTCTAGCCTACATTTTGTTATTATTATTATTATTATTATTATTATTATTATTATTATTATTATTAATAGTTACATCGATATACATACATACATACATACATACATACATACATACATACATATGAAAAATGGTTATAACACAAAAGTCTGAGATATTTGCATCCAGGCTTGGGTAAAATATAACAGTCGTAAACAGAAACACCAATTTACTACAAAGAGAACCAATGTTCCAAAAGTTATGGTTTGACAAATTACTCCATATCTCTCTCTCTCCCCCCCCCCCCTCTCTCTCTCTCTCTCTCTCTCTCTCTATCTCTCTCTCTCTCTCTCTCTCTCTCTCTCTCTCTCTCTCTCTCCAAGAAAGAGAGGGGAAGATATTTGCCAATTAAAGACTCAAAGTGTAAGATTTGTTAACAATAATTGTATTATTTATTTTTTTGTGAGTGAATGACGGTCATTATAAGAATTGAGCGTGACGTAATAGTTATCTTATTATGAAAAAGAATTTTATCATGTATATGGGAAACGTGGAATAATCATTGATAGGTTAGAAATATAATATTCCTAATTGTAATAATTTTACCTATTTTGATAGACTAAAGATAACGTTTTATCTTCACTGTGGAAAAAGTAGATACACGAAAAGGAAAGTTTTGATATAATGATCTTTTTTTCAGAATTGACTTAATAATCGTTTAAAATTTTGGGATTTTTTACAGCTCTTTCTCGTTCCGAATGTATTGTATGATAAATAAAAAGTTATAATATAATTCTAAAAAGGTAAGAAAACAGGTATTTATTTTAAAATCCGATGATGAATAGTTGATATATAGTATGTTCTTGAGAAGGTGATATATTTATTAATTCAAAATATCTACTGGATAAAAAACATAATTAATAAAAAAAACTATTACGGAACACAATGAAGAAATAGAGTATACAATTAATTGAATCTAAAGTACTGTACAATTTCTGAATAGTATGAGCCTAAAACTCTTTGATATTTCTTTAGAGTTTCCTCATGAGAAAAAACTACCTCATGGTTGAAAATAGTTTTTTGTCAATGCTGATTCCATTTTGTTATCATTCCCTTGAAGAAACTATACCAAAAATGCCAGCCGGTTTTCTGAACTTAGTTTAATCTGCAATTTTTTTCTTTTCTTTTTTCGGGGGTGGGGGGTGGAGTTTGTCCTAGAATCATGGGCCTAACAAGAGATTTGAGGGCCAGGGGGCCTGAGGTAGTGAAGAGGACAACCTTCCCATTATCCTGGTATGTTTATGTTAATCTTAAATGTATAATTAAATGCTTTTATTTTCTAACTCTTTTTGGGAGGGGCCACTCTCTTAGAGGGACCCTTCTCTTGGAAGGACCCTTTTCTTGGAGGGCACCCTCACCTGGAGGTCCCCCTCCTTTGGAGATCCCCTTTTCTTGGAGGGCACCGTCTCTTGGATGGCCCCCTTTCTTGGAGGGACCCTTCTCTTGAAGGTTCCCTCTCAAGGAGGGACCCTTCTCTAGGAGGACCCATCTATTGGAGGATCCCTTCCTGTAGGGCCCCTCTCATGTAAGACCCATTTTTGAAGGATCAGCTCTCTTGGAGCCCCATTGGGTGAGGGGTGGGTAATTTCAAAAACCCCTCAATCAGTGTCTCACGTCCAAGGCACACCACCGAAAATAGAAAGCAAATATGATGAATTGAATTTTGCCTGTAAACGAGTTTTCTTTTTGCTCTTTTTTTTAACAAAAAAAAAAAAAAAAAAACATTTGCCAATGATATGGAGATTTGTTCAAGAAATTAAGTAAA
>NC_090756.1:54808829-54811329 GCF_036898095.1 Palaemon carinicauda
AAAAAGACTGTCCGCCTGGTCAACAAAAAAGCATTTGCTCCAACTTTGAACTTTTGAAGTTTTACTGATTCAACCACCCGATTAGGAAGATCATTCCACAACTTGGTCACAGATGGAATAAAACTTCTAGATTACTGTGTAGTATTGAGCCTCGTGATGGAGAAGGCCTGGCTATTAGAATTAACTGCCTGCCTAGTATTACAAAACAGGATAGAATTGTCCAGGGAGATCTGAATGTAAAGGATGGTGAGAGTTATGAAAAATCTTATGCAACATACATAGTGAACTAATTGAACGACGGCGCCAGAGATTAATATCTACATCAGGAATAAGAAATTTAATAGACTGTAAGTTTCTGTCCAACAAATTAAGATGAGAATCAGCAGCTGAAGACCAGACAGGAGAACAATACTCAAAACAAGGTAGAATGAAAGAATTTAAAACACTTCCTCAGAATAGATTGATCACCGAAAATCTTGAAAGACTTTCTCAATAAGCCTATTTTTTGTGAAATTGAAGAAGACACAGACCTTATATGTTTCTCAAAAGTAAATTTACTGTCGAGAATCACACCTAATATTTTGAAAGAGTCATACATATTTAAAAAAAACATTATCAATACTGAGATCCGGATGTTGAGGAACCACCGTCCTTGACCTACTTACAATCATACTTTGAGTTTTGTTAGGATTCAACTTCATACCCCATAATTTGCACCATGCACTAATTCTAGCTAAATCTCTATTAAGGGATTTACCAACCCTAGATCTACATTCAGGGATGGAATTGATGCAAAGAGAGTAGCATCATCTGCATATGCAACAAGCTTGTTATCTAGGCCAAACCACATGTTATGTGTATATAGTATGAAAAGTAATGGGCCAAGAACACTACCCTGTGGAACACCGGATATCACATTCTTATAATCACTATGGTGCCCATCAACAACAATACCTGTATAATAAATATATATCACAAGCAAAAAAAAAGGAATAATAATAATGAAATAATAAATGAAAAAAGGGGTTTTAATGTAACACTTTACCCTAGCGACAGGCCAGCGCAGGTGTAGGGACTGCTACGCATAAGGAGACGGAAAATCAGCGAGGAAGTAGGGACGGTGACTTTGTACGATAACATGTATGATAACTTCTGTGGAAAATTAAAAGGAATTTAATTTTTTTATTTGCATATTAATTAAATACTTCCATTACTTAGGTGTGAAATGAAAATTGCTTTATATTTATTTGATTTTGCCAAATACACAATTCGTGATATCTGTTATTTTAGAGGAATCTAAACTGAGCTTTTTGTCACAGTTACTTACAATCTAGTTAGCTAGTAAACTACCGAGATTACCAATTGAGTGTTTACATTAAAGAAAACAGAAGTCTGTTTCAGTTTCTTTGTTCTGGTAGATCAATGAACGTGAGGTAGAGTGGAGAGAGTTTGTCGATCCATCATATTATATATCCGGGCCGATCGACGAACCTATGGATTTATCCGGGAATTATCTTCACTCTGGATTTGGATTTTTTTAACCTCATGAACTCAAAGTAATATATAAGTGCGACATCAATGGGGCTCATGGAGACGGCAACCTGGTATTATTCCGTATATCGGAAGTTTGAACCCCTGAGACTCCCACACCACCTCGTCCATTAAAATGCAGCTTTATTCCTGCCGGGTTGATATAAGATGTGAGTAACTTGGTGATTATGCACGGTCTGTATACTTTAATTTATAACAGTTAACAATTCCATTCATGAATTGTGGCAGCCAGCGTGTCGGCTATTAATATATAATATGATTTGACCTTGAACATTTTAAATTATACTGTATTTGTCGTATTTTATCAACTTTAAACGCAATTTTCACTGTTTCACCTTTAATATAAATTCGAGTAGATTATCGTGCTTGGCTTGTTATTTGTCAAGTTGTTTTCTTTATATAGCTCGAACTTCTTCAAGGTAATTTTTTTGCGTTGGGTTAGATGCTGTTTAATATCCTTTTACAGTGTATTGTTTCATAAATTTCAGGTCAGTGTTGAATAAAGGGATATATGGTGAAGAGAATATTACTGCATACGACCACTTGTAATTTGAGTGGTTGAATATTCTCGAAGACTTCGGAACGGCAACTCAGCTTACTGCTTTCCATTATTTAACTATGTAAACGATCAGATATATTGTTGAATAAGTAATTTTAGAACTATATATTTGATTATATCCCAGAAGTTTATTCAAAACGTGCAACTAACTTACACTACTACGTGAACTTTAACTTATCTTATTTTTTTTTCTTTTTATTTTTATAATTTTATATTTTTTTTTTACATTTTTTCTTTTCTTATTTAGAATTTTCATCACTTTCACTCGATTCGGTCTTCTTTTTTTTTGCTTCACTTTCTCTCTTTTCCTCAATGATCACTACACCGTTTTAAAGACTTTTTAAAGAAACTATCTACTGAAAATTTAACTTAACTTAGCTTTTTTTTTCT
>NC_090756.1:54816329-54818829 GCF_036898095.1 Palaemon carinicauda
ACGTTCGTCTTCTTCAAGTCATCTTGCATGGCAGGGGCAAGGTTGTTTTTCATTATCAAGTTTCGTGTTTCTGCTGATTGATAATAAATTATGAGGTTGATTTCAGTATCCTCTGCCGTGGCAAAAAACGTTGTTTTTTATTATATTTTTCATAATCTTTTCTTCTTCTTTGTAGTTTACGCTCATAATGCCTTTATAGTATAGATTTATTTTTGCTGGCGTGTTGGTATCATCAGGGCCTTCATTCTGGTACCATTTCTCGATTTCTTTTTTAATATGAAGATTAATGTCCTTATTCATGAAGCCATTATTCACCAGAATTTTAGTAACTCTGTCAAGTTCCTCGTGGGTGCCTCTCCACAAAGAACAGTGAGAAATGGCTCTCCGAATAAAAGCTTTAATGGTGGCAGTTTTATACCGACTAGGGCACTCGCTGTCACCATTCAGACATGGGCCGAGAATCGTTGGTTTTACGTACACTGAGGTATTAAAGCTATTATTGCTATTACTGCTGCTTACTTGTACTTCATTGTACCTAATCAAGAATATTACAACTTTCATATTTGGTTCATACCAAACCTTACCACCAAGTTTGGTCAAAATCGGTACAGGTATTTTCTGTAAGGGGACTCAAAAACAAACAAATAAATAAACTAACAAAAAGGTAGAAGTGAATAAATATCCTTTCAAAGACACTAAAAACACAATCATTGGGTCATACTCAATATGAGCACCAACTTCGTCAAAATCGGTACCGTAGTTATTGTGTAAAGTGGATCACAATGAAACAGACAAACAAAAATGAATTAATTAATAAACAAACAAGGGTAAATAGAAGCTCAATCTTTTTTTCACTGTTTAACATATGAACACATAAGCAAAATAGTATATTTGACTCTTAAAGATTTAAAAAAAAAATACTAACGGAAGATTCCACGACTAACTTCGAAGAACAATTCTCCAGAGAGTTTGGGAGCCATAAGGAGAGGTCATTAAGACTGTAAAGGGAATGAGAACAAATCAGGGTCTTCTCTTGAAGAAACCAGAAATTGAAGGGAGAAGAGGGAGCAAAGGTTTATATTGTGTAAATGGCTGCAATCTCATCTACATATGATATCCTATAACCATGAACTATCTTGTTGATCTGTGCGAATAACTACTTTACAACTCTAATAGTTTCTTCTACCAAATAAAAAAAAAAACACACACACAAAAGGAAAATATCACTTCAGTGGTCCTAGTGTCTCCACGTATGATAGTGAATGTTAGCAGAAATTATTAAAATGAATTAGGTATAGTGACTGGAGTTGTGACACCTAAAGATTATTACCTAAATAGGATGTACCTAAATTCAGAGAAGGCTTTTGATGTCTGAAGATTTTTTTGTCAGATTTTACTCTACTGCAGGAGAAATGTTTTAATGGTTATATATCTATGAGTCCTGTTCTTCAGCATGAATAAACACATTTTGATTGAAATGAGAGTATACTAAATTCTTGTAGTGAATTAATGAAGGTGTGACAATTTCTAGGAGTATTAACCATCTTGTTTGTCACTGTCATTGATTTGATGGCAGTCAAGACCTCGGTAGTCAATTATTTTTGTGAAAATTCTTACAAAAAGAGCTTTGTATATTCAAAATATGAGCTTTGTATATATATATATATATATATATATATATATCATATATGTATCTCACTCACTCACTAGATACTGTCCGGAATTCTCCGGGTTGGGTCTCGCATTTGATATCGCTATTCTCTCCAGAGACCCCTATCCAATGTCCTCTGTGCCAGCTGCTGAAATGTCTCGCCTCTATTTGCTTTCTTGAAGGCTTTCACCCATGAATCTCTTGGTTGTCCTCTCGGTCTATTTCCGGCCATCTGTCCTGTTCCATCCTCTGTACATGCCCAAACCATCTCCTCTGAATATCTTCCACTCCAATCAGAATTGTGTCCTCACCACCAGCCATTTCTCTCACTCTCTCGCTCGTAATTCTGTTCTCCCCATCTTACACCACAGATTCTTCTCAGGCATTTTATTTCAAAGGCTAATAACTTTTTTTCTCTTCTCTTCTTCAGAATCCAGCATTCAGCACCGCATATCACAGGGGGGATGCTATTGTTCTTAATAGTTTAATTTTCAACTTAGTTGATATATTTGTATCTTTCCAGATTCTTCTTAGCCTTCCAAATGCTTCCTGGCCACTTGAGATTCGGTCTTGAATTGCTTTTTCCATCTTTCCATCTGCTGTGAAAAACACTCCCAAATATGTAAACTCATTCACTTGTTCCACTTCTCCCTCTGATAGCAGTATTTCTAAGGACTCTCTATGGCGTCCAATCTTGATACTCTTGGTTTTCTCTCTATTTATCACTAATTCATACCTACTGCGCTGCCCCTCCACCATTCTCAACACTCTCTGAAGTTCCTCCTTAGTTTCTGCTAAAAGCACTATGTCATCTGCATACCTCATGTTAGATATTTTTGTCCCTCTTAT